>NW_005337875.1:0-305 GCF_000412655.1 Myotis brandtii | reverse complement strand
CGGCCCATCCTCCGTGCCCCCGCCTGGCCCCTCCCACAAAGGCCCCCGGTCCCCTGTCTGCCAGCAGCCCCACTCCTGCCTCCGCTGCTCCCACATGCTGACGGCAGGGAGCGATTGGAGCCGGCGCCAGCTTCAGGTGCAAACGGGCTGGCTCTGTCAGTGGGTGTAAGCAGCAGCTGCTGCCCAGATCATACCTCAAGAGCAGGGGGAGGTGGAGAAGCTCTCAGGGGCAATCAGGGCCAGCACCAGCAGCAGGTGCGAGTGCCCGGCGGGACTGCAGCATGCAGGAGCAAAGAATGTTCAGT
>NW_005337874.1:0-221 GCF_000412655.1 Myotis brandtii | reverse complement strand
CATTCACCATTGGGCCATTGGAGCCTGATGGCTAGGGAAAAGGACCGAGAGGTGGTCAGTGCGCTTCATAGTGACTGGTCGAGTGGTCGTTCTGGTCGTTCTGCCATTAGGGTCAATTTGCATATCCCCCTCTTATTATATAGGATATATAAAACTCTCGCTGGCGCCAATCGCATCCGTGTGTTTCATCTGTCATTGTTGATCGTGAATTTGGTTGACAC
>NW_005337873.1:0-873 GCF_000412655.1 Myotis brandtii | reverse complement strand
AAAAAATGTTTACAATCTTTTTTTAGATTACAATTTATATATAATTATCTATACATCAAAAGTAATGGTAGAGGGCTTATAAAAGTAATTTACATTACTGATTTAATAAATTAGGACTAAAATGCAACTGTTTCTATACCACTGTCTTATGATGAATATAACCTTCCACAGGCATGTCTTAGCTCATTACAAATTTATTAATAGAATCACTCAAGCATATGTGCAATCATTTGACAAGGGAATTAGAGTGGATGGCATATTGTCAAGTGTTTCATTTAACTACATAATTTATATGGTTTAATTTATTGAGTGATCCTATGATATAAAAATATGTATGCATATACTAACAGAATCAAATAATTCATTTTCTATTATGCCTTTTGTGTAATATCCAAGACCATAATGCAGAAATCTCAATATTGGTCCCCTAAAGATGTCCATATTCTAAATCTCAGAATCGGTAAATATGTTACCTTAAATGGTGACTAGGACCTTGCAGATGTGATAAAGGGCATTGCGATGGAGAGGTTTTCTGGGATTGTCCAGGTGGGCCCAATGCAATTACAAAGTTCCTTATAAGAGAGAGACAGGAGTATCTGACATCATGTGAGGAAGGGGCCACAAGCCAATGCGGACAGTCTCTACTCTAAAGGGCAAGGAAACAGACTCTCCCCTGGAGCCTCCAGAAAATGCAGATATGTGTCTCCTACATTTCAACTTCTTGCCTCCAGAGCTATAAGTCTTCTTATGCTACTTCTCTTTCCACTACAACAATAGCGATTTTTGTCATATCTAAGAGGAGCTTAAATCTAGTCTGGAGGAATGCAAAGATATATAGAATTAAAACAGAGAGAGAGAGAGAGAGAGAGAGAG
>NW_005337872.1:0-256 GCF_000412655.1 Myotis brandtii | reverse complement strand
TGCATTGGTTTCAGGTGGACAGCTTATTGGTTAGATAATTACATAGTATTTTACAACTGGAACCATGCAGTTATCACAATATTATTGACTATTCCCCATGCCTTACTTACATCCCCATAGGTATTTTGTAACTACCAATTTGTACTTTTTAACCCCTTCATCTTTTTTACATAGTCCCCCAAACCTGCGTGCCTCCCTCTGGCAATTACCTGTTTTTTCTCTGTGTCTAAGTCTGTTTCAATTTAGTTTATTTTTT
>NW_005337871.1:0-513 GCF_000412655.1 Myotis brandtii | reverse complement strand
AGAGAGAGAGAGAGAGAGAGAGAGGAAGAATATATCACATCTTCTTAATCCATTAATTTATCCTGCCACATTGTGGCTATTGTAAATAAAATGCTGTAATGAACATAGTGGTACATATATGTTTTCAAATTAGTGTTCTTGTTTTCTTTGGATAAACACCCAGAAGTGGAATTGCTGGGTCATATGGCATATCTATTTTTAATTTGGGGGCAGCACCAGTTTGCAGTCCCAACAAGTACAAGGATCCCCTTTTCCTCACATCCTCTCCAACACACGTTATTTCTTTACTTTTTTATAATAGCCATTCTGACTGGGGTGAGTTGGTATCTCATTGTGCTTTTTATTTGTATTTCCCTGATGACTAGTGATGTTGAACATCTTTTCATATGTCCATTGGCCTTTTGTATGTCCTCTTTGGATAAATGTGTTTTCATGGCTTCTGCCCATTTTTAGATTGGATTTTTAAAAATTTTTGTTGTTGAGTTGTATGAGTTTCTTATATATTTTGGATAT
>NW_005337870.1:0-250 GCF_000412655.1 Myotis brandtii | reverse complement strand
AGCCTGGTCGCCCCAACTGCCCCCCTGCCAACCTGGTCACCCCTCACTGCCCCCGCTGCCAGCCTGGTCACCCCCGCAGTCTTCTGTTCAGTCATTTGGTCGTACCTCACTAACCCCCCTGCTGGCCTTGTCGCCCCACTCACCCTGTTTGGTCATCCGTTCGGTTGTTTTGAATGTGAGGGCCCCTGGTTCTTTATAGACTAGGGGCCCGGGGCACGAAATTCATGCACTGGGGGGGGGTGGTCCCTCA
>NW_005337869.1:0-254 GCF_000412655.1 Myotis brandtii | reverse complement strand
CACCGACCCACAGTCGCCTGTCAGTGAGGGGCCAGGCAGGGATTTGATCCCACGTTGGCCCAGCTGGGAAGCCAAGGTTTTCACGGCTGCCGCTGGCTGGGTCCCCGGAGGCAGACCCGAGGCCACGTGTGTGCAGGAGGGCGATCGGGTGCACGTGGGACAACCCCCGAGGGCCTGGCCTGGAGGGGAGACCCGTGGCTGCTGTCACGTGGTCCATGCACCTGCCTCTGGGCAGGTAGTGAGAGCCACACCCT
>NW_005337868.1:0-298 GCF_000412655.1 Myotis brandtii | reverse complement strand
CTGAGGTAGTGTTTGTCATGTTTCTCCACAGTAAAGTTACTCTTCGTTCCTGCTTTCTTTCTCTTTTAAAAACATTTCTATTGTTGACACTATTGCAGATGCCCCCCAACTGCCCTCCCCTTTGCCCACTTCCACTTGGCCCTTTCCCCACTCCCTTGGCCCTCACCACACTATTGTCTGTGTCCATGGGCTATGCATATCTGTTCTTTAGCTAATCCCTTCCCTTTCTTTTATCCAGCCCCCCCACCCCTCCCCTCTAACATTTATCAGTCTGTTCCATGTATCCATGCCTCTGGTT
>NW_005337867.1:0-549 GCF_000412655.1 Myotis brandtii | reverse complement strand
GAGAAGAGAGGTAACAACAGCACATGCTATTCTTAATAGGAGAGCAAACAGAGAGATCACTTTCAAGCCATATTTTGGGTCAGTCTTATCAGAGGAGAAAGTTATTCCACAGTTCAAGGGCAGGTATTTTGGGAGGAGGTACAGAATCCTTAATCATTTCATCCTTTTACTTCTTGGTGTTTTTATGTTTTGAAATAGTCCATATAAATACAAGAGAATATTTTTGCTCTGCAAAATACTCCCTGGAATTTACTGTATATCTCAGGAATAATGCTTTATTCTTCCAAGTTTTGGTGGCAAGTGTCAATATAAGACTGTGATGTCAAATATGACTGGCATTTTGTGTAATATGTCTTCCTGACTGCAATTTTGTAGAGTTAAACTTGCCTCTCAAAACACGAGATAATAGAACTTGCTCTGGTAGATTATATTTTCTGGTATGTAAAACTCTCTATCTCCTTCCCCCTCCCTCTCTCTATCATATATATATATATATACACATATACACACACACATATATTTACACATACACACATACACACAAGGTGG
>NW_005337866.1:0-213 GCF_000412655.1 Myotis brandtii | reverse complement strand
GGTCTAATTAGCATATTACCCTTTTATTGGTGTAGATAGAAACCTAGTGCATGGTGGGGGATGGCTGGTCTGCCCTGAAGGGGGTCCCAGATCAGGGTGGGGGTCCCCTTGGGGGGCCAGGGTGGCCTGGGCCAGGGGCCTGGGGCGGTTTACAGGCTGGCCACACCCTGATTGGTATGTGGGGGGTCCCCGCTGGGGGATGGGGCCAGCCTG
>NW_005337865.1:0-508 GCF_000412655.1 Myotis brandtii | reverse complement strand
CCGTTTCACTGCAGTGAGTGTGGCAAGAGCTTCCGCTACCGCTCGGACCTGCGGCGCCACTTCGCGCGCCACACTGCTCTCAAGCCCCACGCGTGTCCGCGCTGTGGCAAGGGCTTCAAGCACAGCTTCAACCTGGCCAATCACCTGCGCTCGCACACGGGCGAGCGGCCCTACCGCTGCTCCGCCTGCCCCAAGGGCTTCCGAGACTCCACCGGCCTGTTGCACCACCAGGTGAGTCCTGCAGGCTGGCCGGGCCGCCTCCCTCCTGGGGCTGGACATGGCCTTGGAACCCCGGCCCCACTCTGGGCACCAGAGAAAACTTTCCTCTTCCTCCCTCCCTTCTGGTCAATGCGCCCTGGCCAGCCAGAACTCGAAGGGTTTCTCTGTCAGTCCCCACCTACTTATGGATTGGAGGCAAACATTCATCTACATTTGCCCCACCTATAGGTTCCTCTTCTCATCCATTACCCTCGCCACACTCCCCACCCCCACCCCCGCCCCTTCCGGC
>NW_005337864.1:0-320 GCF_000412655.1 Myotis brandtii | reverse complement strand
GGGGTCACGGTGGGTGTTTCGGGGTCACGGTGGGTGTCTCGGGGTCATGGCGGGTGTGTCGGGGTCACGGTGGCTATTTCGGGGTCACGGCGGGCGTCTGGATGTTGGAGGGGAATCTAGCTGTGACTTGCAGTTTGGGAACCAGCTCTGAGAAGCGCTCCTAATGGGTGCCCGGCCGTCCGGAGCCTCAGATCCTGGTCTCATGGCCCGTTGCTCCCACAGCGCTTTCACTCAGCATCCGCAGGCCCGGAGCTGGAGCTGGGACAGACGCACCTGCGTTATCCCGGGGGTGTCGGGGGGGTGTGGGGGCGCAGCTACCC
>NW_005337863.1:0-2693 GCF_000412655.1 Myotis brandtii | reverse complement strand
TTAAAATGCTAGTCACTCGAAGATGCCTCTCCACTTAGAAAACGTAACACGGTCCAACTGCTGACTTGGTGCGACACTGAAAAATCATGCGTTCTTTCTTCTGCCATTTATTCTACTTTTTATTCATAGCATTCTACACGCTCGAAGTTACTATATAAATATCTAAAAAATGTTTTCGGGAGAAATCTTTTTTACCACATCATTTTATTTCATACTCCATAGAATTATTATGAACATTAGAATAAGAGGCTTAAAAATTAGGCTTTGGTTTCCATGTAATCTGGGCCGAAGTCGGAATTGCTTTGGTGACACAATGGAACTACTGCACAAATTCTATTCTTGTCATTTGAAATGACACATTTACAAAGACAAAGTTCCCCCTTTGGTAGTTATGGTCTGCATTATTCGGGTCGGCTGCAAAACTTGCAAAAGGGGGGCCTAAGTAAGACGTGTGGGTGGGGGTACGACATCGAAAGCTGCACCAGGCACAACACCGGGAAGAACATCAGTCCTCTACGTGTGTCTCTAAGGCAGATGGTCCAACTTTTTATACAAAAGCTAAAAGACAGTGCTTATTGAGAGGTAGAAAATACCCAAACAGTGTTTTAAAACAATCAACTCTTTTGCTAACCTGTGACAAAGTCACACTGCTGTGTGGAAGGAGCTGGAGGTTTTACACTGAACTGGGACACTCCACACGGCAGAGATGTGGTCACACAGGGCGGGGAGCCAGGGGCGCTGGGAGCGGAAACCAGTTTCTTCACTTGTAAGGATTCAGCTCTCACTCAGGAGAAATTTCCCCCTGCCTCTTCGGGATTTCATTCTGACGTTTAATTCATGAGGATTTCAGGGCTTAATGGTAGTTCCTCTGAGTGATGGTACGATTCTGCTCAGGAGGCAATCAAACCATAGGGAGGGATGAGCTCAGATGCTTCCTCTTCAAGAAGGCGCCATGAGCATCTTCTATAAAAACACATGTCACTGAACTGATGACCTCTCAACCACCAAATTGCAAATCAAATCTTCTCCGGACTCCAGCACCAGCAGAATGGCTCTGTATGAGCAGGTCGGGAGCTGTCCGAGGCAGAGAGACTGAGCCACCAAACTGAACTTGGGTGGTGTCCGCATGGGTGAGCAACCCTGGGCATTCTTCTCATTTCTGTCTTTCTTTTCCTTCTCCTTTCTTAATGCACCTGGGAGACATGGATTGTTTTCTCTCCAACATAATTTTATAAGGCATCCATTTAATCTGAAATTTCCTAACCTTTGGGAAATTAGTGTTAAAGCTTCTTTTGCAACCCACACATTAACATTCAATCTTTCATTTTTATTAAATACTTTATATATATATATAAAAAAGCAGTATCAAGGTGTTCTACATTCGTATAAACAATCATGATAACATTGGAAATTGTAAAGAACCCTAACCGAAGAAAATATATACTCGAATACTTACAACGCTAAGCTAAGCACAGTGATCATTCTAGGGAATGCTTTATAAGTACACAGACACAGGTGTGGCGTGGGAAGGCGACACGGGAGAAGGACAGGAATCATCGTTCTTGCCCCTTTCACCACAGGACAGGATGGTCCAGCTTGGAAAAACCGAGATCTTTCCTCAGTTCCAGATAGGTGCCGTTGCTCACCCAGGAGTCATCAGCGGATTTCCTGTGGGAGGTAAGGAGGTTGTGAGGCTCTGGACAGTCCTGTCCTCTCCCGCCCTCCCCCTCCTCCTCTCCGGCCCGCTGCCGTCCTCACATGCACGCAAGGCCCCTGACAGCCCAGTACTGCAGCTGTGACAGCCCAGTACTGCACACCTGGAAACCTTCCTCTTATTTCTGACTTTGTTCTCACACACAGAGGCTGTCAAACATGGTGCTTCTGCGATAAGATAGCCACCGCCCTGTGCGTGACTGCGTAAAACTAAGTCAACCTGGTTGCTCATATCAAGTGAGAAGTTAACATTAAAAACAAAAGGAGTAGGAAGCCATGACCGTCTGGAGAGAATTGCCTTGGTTCATCATTCTTGGACAACATCATATATTATGTAAATCCAAGTTCAAAAGATGCAAAAGGTAAGTAGCTAGAAGAGTTTTCCTACTCCTGTCTCCCAGTTCCCCCAGAAGCAATAGTGTCATCAGCTTCATTCTTTCAGAGAAATTTCATGCATGCGTGAGGTACACACACACACACACACTCCAACCCTCTCCCATTTTTCACTCAATGGGTAGCACTGTGGCGTCCTACCCCTTGAGTTTTTGACATAACAATATATATTGGAGATCATTTTCCAGTGTCATAATAAGGCCAACAAACTACAGCCCAAAGCCCAATTCCAGCCTTCTGCCTGCCTGCCTGTGTAGCAGTTTTACTGGAATATGACCATGCCAGCATGTAAGTACTGTCTGTGGCTGCTTTCATGCTGCAGCGCGGGCTTGAGGAATCACTGCTGAGCCCTCATGGCCTGCAAAGCTAACAATATTTACCACTTGCCCTTTACAGAAAAAGTTTGGTGACTCCAACAATAAGAGATTCCTCATTTTTAAAAAACACAGCTACCTTGCAGGGACGGGCTGAAGTTTAACAGGTAACCTGCAGGGTGGGCATTTAGGAGGTCATTTTCAATCTCTAGGTATTATAATCATGTTTATAATAATACTAGAGGCCTGATGCACGAAATTCATACAAGGGGC
>NW_005337862.1:0-1501 GCF_000412655.1 Myotis brandtii | reverse complement strand
AATACATAAAGAAAGAAGGCATCAAAAGAGAGAGAGAAAGCGTACAAAGTTATAAATATAAATACATTAATTTGGAGTTATCAGACACAAAAGGAAATAACTAAACAAGAAATCAAAAGTTTATATATTGAAATTAGAAACTCAGTATAGAATTATAATAACAGATTACACATAGGCAAAGAGGTAACTATGTATTAGAATATAGAACAGAAAATATTACCTAGAATGTATCACAGGGAAATTATGAGATAGAGAATATAAAAGGGAGAATAAGAGATAGGGAGGACAAGGAGAACAGGCCTTAAACAGGTGCCATCTGAGACCCAGATGAAGCTAACGGGAATAAGGGAGACATAATATTGCACCAGATAATAGTAGAGCATTTTCCAAAGCTAGAAAGACATTAAGTTATAGACCCAGGAAACCTAACAAATTCCAAACTGTACATATGATATGAAGCTCATAGCTAGTCAAAGAGAATGTCAAAGCAAAGATAAGATCGTAACAATAGAGAGTGAAGATAGGTCACCTTCAGAGGAAAAAGAATTAGACTGAAAAATTAACTTCTTTACAATAAAAATGGAAACTAGAAGTCTGTGTAGTAATCTGGTAGCCTAAATTCTAATATTCCCTGCCTCTGGTAGACACACATCTTCTCCTAGTTAATCAAACACTGCTGTGAATTATAAATCACATTTTGAAATATAATTAAAATTCCAAATTAGTTGACCTTAAGATAGAGTGGTTACACAGATCTATCTCACGTAATGACATGAGCTCATTAAATCTGGTCTAGAGATCAAAGATAGGGGATTTGATCTGGTTTAAAGGTGGAAGAGGACTATGGGCATTCTCTAAGTACCGAGAGCAGCCTCCCACAAACAGCCTGGAAGGAAACTTAGAAGACCTCAGTCCTACAACCACTAGGAACTGAATTCTGCCAAAAAGAATGAGTTTGGAAGAACTTTCCCCGCAGCTTCCAGAAGAAAAGTCAAACTAGACAACACCTTGATTTCAGTCTTTACAGATCCTGATTGAAGGAACCAGCCATACCATGCCAGAATTCTGACCTATAGTACTGGCGCTAACAAACAGTTGCTGTGCTATGTTTGTGGTGATTTTTTACACGGCAAGAGAAAACTAATATGAATAATAACTACAATGACAAAATTACTATAAACCTAGAGTCTTTGTACCCATCAAAAATATATTTCAAAATATATTTTGTTACAGTCCCAGCAACAACTTCCATCATTCCAGAAAATAGCCACTTTGAAAGCAGCTGAAGTAACCTTGAAAAATCAGATTTTTAAAAAATCTTTATTGTTGAAAGTATTAGATATGTATATCCATTTTTTCCCCCATTGACCTCTTCTAGCCCTGCCTTTACCACCCTATTGTCTGTTCCCATGGGTTATGCATATATGCATACGTATTCTTTAGTTGATCTCTTCCACTCACCCACCCTCCCGCCACTGCCCTCTGAGATACCACAGTCTGT
>NW_005337861.1:0-231 GCF_000412655.1 Myotis brandtii | reverse complement strand
CTCCACCACCTCTCCTCTCATCTCACCAAGTCCTTTCCAGACTCGTGACTATAAGGCCATGCATTCAAAGGCATTGGATTTCCCCTTTTCCTATAGATCCTTTAGACACCTAAACTCTACAGCAAAGAGTAAAATTTAACTAGAGTTAGCTCTAGTTAAATTTAACTAATTACAATCTGGTCCTTTTCAGAAGTAGTTTGCTGATCCTGCTCCAGTCTTAAGCATAATTTG
>NW_005337860.1:0-1012 GCF_000412655.1 Myotis brandtii | reverse complement strand
AATTAAACTCGTAAGTCAAGGCCCCACTGTATAGAGGAAGAAGAAAGATTACTGAGGTCATTTTAAATTGCTTATTTTGGCCTCTTCTATGGAATGTTCATCTTTCCCGTCACGCCGCTTGAGGTCTGGGAGATGCTGAGAAGGGCTCACCTGCCACTCATTGGCTCCCGAGCTTCTTGTGTCTGCCTTTGTACAATGGCACTATAATTTTGACCAAATACCTTTCAGCTCTTTCCCTATTCAGCTTTTTCGTTAACGAGGGTGTAATAATATTTACACCGTGGCTACAGTAACTTAATAAGTGGCTTTAGAGCGCTTTGAGGTTCATAAGATAAAAGATGTAAAACATCCAAAGTGGTACTTTCTTTCCTTTAAAGTGCCATTGCCATAATAAAATCCAAACGACCAAGGTACAAAAGAATCGCAGTGCCAGTTCCTGAAACATAAGATGCTATAATTTGGAGTTACAGTTTTTGCTAAGCAGTTGGGTGTTTCCTTTAATGGAGTCAGCAGGTTCTTTGAATCACATAAGGCCTGGGAAACAACCAGGTGTCCTGGATGAAGATTCATCACTCACCATCATCACTATTATTGTCCATGACAAGCATTCATTGGACATTTACTCTATATGCTAAGCATTATGCCAGGAGCTGAGGCAATAAGGAAGTATACAACATAATTATTCATTTAAAAAAAATCTGTCTAGGGGGTCAGGATCTATGCAAGAAAAGATAGCCATGATAAACAGCAACTTACTGCAGACAGCTGTTAAAGAATTTGGAGCCTGAGGAGCTCAATAACAGCAACAAGCAGCAGGTGAGACCAGCACTAGGCTTTGAGGAACAAAATAAGTAGAGAAAATGGTAGAGGATATTTTAAATCCATAGACCATTGGTTCTCAAATCTCCCTAAGAGTTTTGCAGCCTGCCAAGCACCAGGTGGGGACAATATATATTTCTGCCTCTAGCTGGTTTCGCTCAGTGGATAGAGTGTCGGCCTGTGGACTGAAGGG
>NW_005337859.1:0-1591 GCF_000412655.1 Myotis brandtii | reverse complement strand
GGCCGGACATGCCCTGGAGCCTTCCTGCGGTCCCTCCTCGGCCTCTAATAATTTCTTCTAATTAATTTCCTTTCAATATGCACAAATATGTGCACTGGGCCTCTAGTATCTATATAAAACTGGTCACAAACCTGAGTGACTAATGATTATAACAGTAAACTAATTGATAGGGGATTTGTGAATAGTCCTTCTAAGCTTAGAATCTGAGCCTAATTTTCTGGAGCACAGAGCTAGCTGAAGAATGAAAAGGCCACTTTAAAATATATAACCTTACTTTCTTTTAGAACATGTTATAATTAGGTGTGTTAAAATGAGTTTCTGCTTGTATTTAAATGATAAAATTTCTAATAGAAAGCTTTAGATAGAATAGAAGCTTTCTTTTTTTTCTCCCTCCTTTCCTTTTATTAAAATTTAATTGTAACTGAATGAGATTTATTATAGATTATTAAAAGGAAATACATACACATCTAGGCTTCATAAAAATGTTTAAATATGTGTGATAGTTACATTTTTCTGTCATCAATCAGCACTTCAGTTAGAATGCAATTTGATTAAAATAAGATTGACTTTCATGAGCATAAACTCCATGGGGTTGGGAAACATACCTAGTACAAAGGATTGTTACAAGTGAGATGTTATATTTATTACTGGTCATCTGTGTGGTGATAATGGATGTTCCCTGTGGTTTTATTGTTTTTAAGAGAATATTTTAAAATACCTAGTAAACTATTTTAAAGTATTTTAATTTTAGGAGCTCTTTTTATAAAATTTCTGGTGGTAATTTTTAAAATATTAAAAATATTCAGAGCCTGTAATTTTATATAGTTAAAGCCACTTCGCAATTATAAATGGTGAGGTGAATGGTTATTAATATGTCCATTCCTAATACAAAAGAATTCTGCAGATAATTTTGTTATATTCACTAATTTTAGAATTCTGATGTCATACATTTATTAGGAAGCTAATATTCAAAAGCCTAATATAATTGTTCAATAGCCTAATATAATTACTACCCACTTTTGGTAAGCAGGCTACTGAGCAAAGAACAACAAAAAGACACAACATGCTGACAGAAGTATAAGCTATTCCTGCTTGGCTGCAATTTCCTAGAGCTTCTATTTCAACTTCTTTCCTCTCTGGGAGTTTCCACTAATGTGACAATCAATCCATCTGCACTTCTGGTTATTAAAGGAGAGCCAGATTGCACCTTTAATCAATCATCTACTGTTCAAGACGTGGCGGGGATGTCGAGGGAAACATGGAGAATTACCTCAGATATGATGTCAGTAACAATCTTTGCAGAAGGGAAGCACCCTAAGAATCCATAACCTTTGGTGAGATTTTATTGGTCTCCTTTGAGTTTTCCTCTATCCTGAAATGAATGACCTTGTATCAGATAATCCAGGCAGGCCAGGAAGCAATAGCTCATTTCCTCAGAGCTCTTAAGGTGAGCAGCACATTCCTTAAAGGTAATACATTTTATTCATGCTGCTTTTTACACAGTTTAACCTTGGTCAGCTTCTAGGTGACCCCTTAACCTATAATTTTTCAAACAAATTGAAGTTGTGTGTGTGTGTGTGTGTGTGTGTGT
>NW_005337858.1:0-292 GCF_000412655.1 Myotis brandtii | reverse complement strand
CCGGCGATCAGGGCCGATCGGGGCCTTCTGGCTGCTGACAGGTGCCTCCCTTCCCTGGCTGCCGGCTGCCAGCCGGGGCCTTCCTGCATTCTGCACCACCTCCTGCTGGGCAGTGCAAATCGTAGCAAATGATTGAACTCCCGGTCGAACTCCTGAGGGAACAATTTGCATATTAGGCTTTTATATATAGCTAGAATAAACTTGATTAATTAGACCTGCTTTCTGATTTAGCTAAACTTTCCTTTTTCCAACCCATAAAGCACCCCAACTTCTCTTTCAGGTAACTGTCAGC
>NW_005337857.1:0-227 GCF_000412655.1 Myotis brandtii | reverse complement strand
AACAAGAGGCGATGACTGCAGGCGTGGAAGGATGCCCAGGTGGAGGGGCGCAGACTCGCAGCCCTGAGGCAGGGGTGGAGGGGCAGCGCCATCTCAGTGGAGGAGCGCCGCACTGCTGGGTACCCCAATGCGGAGGTTTGGTGAACCTCCTGGCGCTGACCGGGCCTCGCCTCGGCCTGCACACTTGAGAGGCCAGAACTCCTGCTCCCACCTTGGCCCAAAAACAA
>NW_005337856.1:0-285 GCF_000412655.1 Myotis brandtii | reverse complement strand
GCTTCTTAAGAATCAAGAACAAGAAACGGGATATCCATCAGGAGTCACACAGCCATTCTTTCTTTCTCTATCTTATTTGTATACTAGTGGCCCAGTGCACAAATTTCACGTGGGGGCTGGGGGGGAGGGTCCCTCAGCCCGGCCTGCACCCTCTCCAATCTGGGACCCCTCAGGGGATGTCCGACTGCAACAGGGATCGGGGCTAAATTGGCAGTTGAACATCCCTCTTGCAATCCGGAACCGCTGGATCCTAACCGCTCACCTGCCTGCCTGCCCGATTGCCCC
>NW_005337855.1:0-202 GCF_000412655.1 Myotis brandtii | reverse complement strand
TCTAATATCCTATATAATAAAGAGGTAATATACAAATCGACTGTCATGCCCTCGCAAAAGATGGCCGCCCTCATGTGTTCAAAAGATGGCCGCCAGAAGATGGCTGGCAGGGGAGGGCAGTTGTGGACAATCAGGCCAACAGAGGAGGGCAGTTAGGGGTGACTGGGCAGGCAGGGGAGGGCAGTTAGGGGTGACCAGGCCT
>NW_005337854.1:0-216 GCF_000412655.1 Myotis brandtii | reverse complement strand
CCTATATAATAAAGAGGCAATATGCAAATTGACTGTCGCACCCTTGCACAAGATGGCCACCCCCATGTGGCACAAGATGGTTGCCACAAGATGGCCAGCAGGGGAGGGCAATTGGGGGGGGACCAGGCCAGCAGGGGAGGGCAGTTTGGGGCTACCAGACCTGCAGGGGAGAGCAGTTCAGGGTGACCAGGCTGGCAGGGAGGGCAGTTGGGGGGG
>NW_005337853.1:0-286 GCF_000412655.1 Myotis brandtii | reverse complement strand
ATAATAAAATAAATAAATAGAAATTGTCAGGAAAAAATGGATGGAGAAATATCCCCGGGGAAGGATTTAAAAATCCAAAAAGTACTCAAGGTGTTTTCAGCGTTTTCCCTATAAAAGGGATCGGGGACTAAATGCGTGTGAACCGTGAAGAAGTGTGTGTGAGTAAATAATTAAAGTGTGCGGTGCCCACACAGTACACTCCTATTGGGGAGCCTGCGTCTTATTGTCCGAAAAATATACCCCCGGACAGAGAGGCTAGCGCAGTGGTTCTCAACCTTCCTAACGG
>NW_005337852.1:0-1365 GCF_000412655.1 Myotis brandtii | reverse complement strand
TTTTCCTCATGACTAATGGTATTAAATATATTTTCATGTGCTTATTTCCCATCTCTTCAGTGGAATATCTATTCACATTTTATAAATTGTTTGTTTCTCCTTTTACTATTGATTTACTATAATTTTTTATTTATCCTAAATACAATTCCTTATATTTGTAGTTTGCAAATATTTCCTCCCAGTTAATACCTTCATGGGTCACAGACTGAGTGAAAGTTTTCAATTTTGATGTAGTTCTGTTTCAGATTTTCTTTTTATGGATCATGTTTTTGGTATCAAGTGTTAAAAGCTCTGCTTATTTTTGGGTGCTACACTTTCTCCTATTTTTTGCCCCTTCTATTGGTTTTATGATTTTTAAGATCCATTTTGAGATAATGTGAGTGTGAGGTGAGAGTTTTAGGTCAGAGTTCATTTTTATGCCTGTGGATATCCTGTTACTCCAGCACCATTTATTGAAAAGGTTGTCTTTCCTCCATTGAATTGCTTTTGCACCTTTGTCAAAAATATGCCCCCACACAGGTTGGCATATCTGTATGCCTCTATTTCTAAATTTTTTGTTCTGTTCAATTGACCCACAGGTGGACCTTCTGCCAATACTACTGATACTTGATACTTGAAATGGGGTAGAATGATTCCTCCCACTTGATTATTCGTATCAAAATTATTGTTCCTGTGCCTTTTAATATAAATTTTAAAATAAGCTTATCTATGTTTAGAAAAACATTGATGGACTTTTTAGAGGAATTGTATTAAATATATATATTGTTTTGAGGAGAATTGATATCTTTACTATGTTGAAACTTCTAATCCATTTACATGATGTATCTATTTATTTCAGTCTTTTATTCTTTCATGAGCATTTTGTAATTTTCAGTACACAGACCCTGGGTATGTTTTGTTAGCTCTTAAATTAAGTATTTAATTTTCTTAGGTCAATTATAAATGGTATTGTGTTATTAATTTTTATTCTCACATGTTCTTCGTTAGTATACTAGTACAGAAATATAATTGGTCTTTGTACATTGAGCTTTATTTTTGTGTATTGAACTTGTATCTTGTAACCTTGGTGAGCTCATTTGTTTTTGAAGGATTTTATGTACATGACTTGGAATTTTCTAGATAGACAATTATGTCATCTGTAAGTAGAGGCAGTTTTATTTCTTTGTTTTTGATCTGTTTGGCTTTTATTTCTTGTTTTGTACTGTCTAGAACTTTCAGTACTATGTTGAATGAGTATGCTAATATTGGAATCCTTGCCTTCTTAGTACCTTAGAACAAAATTATTGTTTTCACTATTAAATATGATGTAAGTTTCAAGTTTTTTGTAGAAGCTCTTTATCAAGTTGAAGTACTTTTGCTTTAATC
>NW_005337851.1:0-337 GCF_000412655.1 Myotis brandtii | reverse complement strand
TTATCTCCATTTTATATACATAAAGATGCAAGATTATGTAGCAAGTGCTAGATATAGAAGCTGTGGCAAGTTATCCAGAATGTCTAGCTAAGATAATTAATGAAGGTGGCTACACTAAACAACAGATATCCCATGTAGATCAAACAGCCTTATATTGGAAGAAGATGCCATCTAGGACTTTCATAGCTGGAGAAGAAAAGTCAATGTCTGGCTTCAAAGTTCACAGGACAGACTGATTCTCCTGGTGACTTTAAGTTGACACCCATACTTATTTACCATTCCACAAATCCGAGGGCCATCAAGAATTATGCTAAATCTACTCTGCCTGTGCTTTATA
>NW_005337850.1:0-202 GCF_000412655.1 Myotis brandtii | reverse complement strand
TCTTTGTTGGCAGTTAATTTGCATATTGTGCTGATTATCCAATAGGAGGCGTAGTGAAGGTACAGTCAATTACCATGTTTGTCTATTATTAGATTAGATGAGCCTTCTGCTATGATAATGTGGCTAAAACTCATAGTCAACTAAACAGGTTAATATCCTAGCTACTAATAGACAAAGATTGAAATTGACCATACCTTCACTA
>NW_005337849.1:0-518 GCF_000412655.1 Myotis brandtii | reverse complement strand
GCAAGATCTGAAAACAACGGGTCTCCCTTTAGGCCTAACAACTCTGCTTCCAGGGCTTTGCTTTAGACACTCATCAAAGAAATGAACAGCCATTTCTATAGGAGAACATTCGTGCATCACAGCACTACGCATCCTCGTGGAAACTAAATACCCACCGGCAGAGGAAGGGCTCAACAGGTTACAGCACATTCGCATGATGGAATATGATGTGGCCTAGCGGATGGCTGCTCATGAAGGTGGAAAGTTATTGCTGAGAAGCACGAATTGTGCGTGTGCTCAGGGTAGTTCCAGTTTTGTCAAAAACACACACACACAACCCCACCTCCCTGTCTCCAGCTCTCTCAGGGGGTGCCCAGCGGCAGCCACTATACTCATCTCGACTTCTGCGGCCTCCCCCACTGGAACTGTGGCCTGGAGGGCAGGGAACTGTGTCTTGCTTTCTGGAGCCCACGGGCCTCGCCAGGGCCCCAGCACAGCGCAGGCACCCAGCAAACATTCGTGGACTAAATGAATTGGCA
>NW_005337848.1:0-215 GCF_000412655.1 Myotis brandtii | reverse complement strand
TACTCAACGCACAGGATCAGGCTCCCTCCTGTCTGGAGTATTGGGCCAAAATCGGCCACCTGACATCCCTGAGGGGTCCCAGATTGTGAGAGGGTGCAGGCCAGGCTGAGGGGCCCCATCAGTGCACAAATCCGTGCATCGGGCCTCTAATTTATAATAAGGAGGTAACATGGAATATCCACTGATTATATGAATTCAAATATTCACAGCTGTCA
>NW_005337847.1:0-319 GCF_000412655.1 Myotis brandtii | reverse complement strand
CTCTAGCCTCTCCTGCACACATAGGAGCTACATTCTCCATGCCTACCACCTCTGCTTCTCACACTAGCAGGCCAGTAACCTGTAATAACCACTCAGACATACAAGGCTTCGTGCCAATAGTTACATCAATCATTTCGGCTACAGAAGGGCATAGTGTACCATGTGTCCTTGCACCTGCTTGTGGTATCTTAGCCTAGGCACAGAGTGGCCTTGGACAGCCCGGCGTATTGACACCAAGGCCTCTGTGCTTTAATTGGCCTTGACTATCAGGCACCTCTGGCATGGTTCCCACATGTAGTAACTTTAGATTCACTTCAAT
>NW_005337846.1:0-945 GCF_000412655.1 Myotis brandtii | reverse complement strand
GGTCTTTCATGCCGAGGCCCTGTGGGGTTTAGCCCCCGAACACCCCGTGGCACGGTGCCAGGTGCCCAGTGAGTGTCTGTTAAACTAAGAAACAACACACTCTCACTCACAATGTGCCCCCTACAGCACCAGCCCCTTCACCCCAAAGGGAGATATGTTCCCACCTTCATTCATGGCCCACCTCACCTCCCGGATGGGAATGGCTACTTTTAACCACACCATTTCCCTAATATAGCATCACCTTCCCCACCTCTGAGCCTCTGCCCACCCTGGTCCCTCTGCCTATCAACGTGCTGCCATTCTTTAAGGCCTGGTACAAAAGACGCCTCCTCCATGGAACCCTCCCTGATTTTCCAGAGCCAAAACCAGCCTCTCAGTGCCCCCACGCATGTCCTCAGCCCCTCTCATGTGCTGGCTCCCTCACCTCACTGGGAGCTTCCTGAGGTCGGGTACCAGGTTCCAGGTGCTCAGCACCGGCCAGCCATAGAGGGGCATCAGCCAACAGCGGCTAAAGTGACTGGCAGGTCAGCAGCAGAGCAGGGATAAGGCCCCCGGTCCTGGGTTCCCTCCCCAGTGCTCCCACTCTGCCCAGGAAACCGGACTCACGCCCAGCCCAGTCGACTGAATTTGACTGATCATGTCTCAGAGGCTGGGAAGAGAAGTGGTGCTCGGCGTGATGGGCAGGGAGAGGGAACCCCACCCTGGCCCAGGAGGAACCAGACAGGCCTCCCATCCTCCCCCTGCCCCCGGGCCACCTCCACTCAGGCCCTGCCCTCTCGGCCTCGGGTGTTTCTGGTAGGTCCTCAAATGCAAAGACTGGAAGGGTCCCTGGGTCGCCCAGTCCGAACTCCCCACTTTGCAAACGCAGAAGTAGAGGCTCAGAGGGGGCAAGGCTGCCCACGGTCACTGGGCAAGCCAGGAGCAGCTCACCTCTGAGACGTCAAA
>NW_005337845.1:0-204 GCF_000412655.1 Myotis brandtii | reverse complement strand
GGGGCGCAGCTGGTCGACCGCCTCACCCGCAAAAGGGTTAGAGCACGCCCTCCTCACGGTTCTGGTGAGAATCCAGGAGGATCGTGGGAAAGCATCTGTGCCACACACTGAGCAGCTGCTCCGCCACACACCCAGCAGCACACTTACCCGGTTACCTGACTTGATCGCCACGCCAGGTAAGCACTCTGATCACCATTTTATTTT
>NW_005337844.1:0-202 GCF_000412655.1 Myotis brandtii | reverse complement strand
TATATGGAACCAAAAAAGAACCCCAATAGCTGCAACAATCTTGAGAAGGAACAAGTTTGAAGGAATCACAATACCAGATATCAAGTTATACTACAAAACCACTGTACGCAAAACAGCCTGGTACTGGCACAAGAACAAGCATGTAGATAAATGGAACCGAACAGGGAACCTAGAAATCAATCCAAACCATTATGCTCAATTA
>NW_005337843.1:0-320 GCF_000412655.1 Myotis brandtii | reverse complement strand
TGCTCTATCCACTGAGCCAAACCGGTTTCGGCCAGAGAACATTTTAATGGTTGTCAGAGGAACGAGGAATTGTGAGAATGGGTGAAAAAAAAAGTTAAAGGATTTAGAAGTACAAATTGGTAGTTACAGAATTCTCACGGGAATGTAAAATACAGCATAGGGAATACAGTCAGTAATATTGTAATAACTATGTATGGTGTCAGATGGATACTAGATTTATCGAGGTGGTCACCTAATAAGTTATATAATGTCCAATCACGGGGTTTTACACCTAAAACTAATATAATATTGTACATCAACTGTGATTTTAAAATAAAAAA
>NW_005337842.1:0-738 GCF_000412655.1 Myotis brandtii | reverse complement strand
TTTGCATATTAGGGTTTTATTATATAGGAGGATAATAATTTTATTGATATAAATCATGATAAATTGATTAAACAAGGCCATTAGACTGAGGTGGCTTTACTGCTTTCCTTAGTAGCCTACCTAAGCAATCCAAAACCTAACCTTATAATACCTTAAGGCTAAGGAATTGAAACCTAAGGACAATCAATCACAAACAGCCACCTAGGCTTTCCTGAATAAGGTATCCGCTTAAACTATCGCCAAACAAATAATTTCTCTGCTTTGCTTCCACCTCTTCTCTATGAAAGTCTTTCCCCTGAACTCCTGTCATGTCCTGTTTGGTGCTGCTCATTTGAATCATTTGTTGCTCAAATGAACTCTTAAATTTTTAATGTCTCACTTCATATATTAACAATCACGTAACACAAAATCCTCCTTTTACAATTAAGTTGTTTTTAGTATATTCATGGAGTTGTGCAACTATCACCACAATCTAACTTTAGAACACTTTCATCACCCTAAAGAAAACCCCATATTCATTAGCACTCATTTCCCCATTCCCCCAGCAAACAAGTTTCTTTACCACAGGAATCCCTGGACCCTTTCAAGGGATTCTAACAAGATTTTTGAATTTATAAGAAAGGGGGTACAATGTGCAGTGTTGCCCAAACTCATTTAATAGCTAACATCTCAGTGCTTACTATATGCTATTCTAAATGCTTTTCATGTATTACCTCAATTCCCACACCAAAAATTTAT
>NW_005337841.1:0-360 GCF_000412655.1 Myotis brandtii | reverse complement strand
TTTTAATTCTATGTATATTTGAAACCCTATAAAACATTTTAATATTATAATACAGTCATTGTATATTTACCCTTTTAGCCCACTGCCCTTCCATTCTTCTTGCATTTTCATGCCTATACCTTGGGATCATTCTCCTTCTGGTTTTACTTTTCTTTCGGGTGTAGATCTGATTGTGATGTTTCTGGTAGTCTAGTTTTTGTCTGAAAATGTCTTCATTTCATTTTCATTCTTTGAAGGATATTTTTGCTGGGTGTAGAATTCTGGGTGACAGTTATTTTCTTTAAGCACTTTGAAGGCATTATTCTAATGTCTTCTGACTTTTCTTTTCACTCTGCACTGCCCTTCTATCTTGGAACTTGG
>NW_005337840.1:0-246 GCF_000412655.1 Myotis brandtii | reverse complement strand
ACGGAAGGGTCCCGGGTTCGATTCCGGTCAAGGGCAGCTACCTGGGTTGCAGGTTCCCAGGCCCTGGTCGGGGCGTGTGCAGGAGGCAACCCATGGAGGTGTCTCTCTCACATCGAGGTTTCTCTCTGTCTCTCCCTCTCCCTTCCACTCGCCCTAAAAATCAATGGAAAGATATTCTCCAGTGAGGATTATTATTGATGTTTCTTTTCTTTTTTAATATATTTTTTATTGATGTCAGAGAGGAAG
>NW_005337839.1:0-287 GCF_000412655.1 Myotis brandtii | reverse complement strand
TCACCAAGCTTGAGTCCCCACGCCGAGATGTGGTGAGTGCAGCCGGACACCACAGGCTGGGGCGCAGCGTGGGCCTCTGGACTGCCCAGTGGTGCCGCACAGAAGCTGGGCAGGCAGTGTGTGCTCACCCAGCCAGCCTCGCAGACCTGCTCCTGCGTGAACCCACAGGGAGCCCAACCAGCCCCTGCGGTACCAGCAGCTGTGGCACAGCTCGCCCAAAAGAGACCGCGTGGGTGTGGGGTGAGCTCCTCGTGGACGCCTGGCACCTGAGCACCAGGGGGGGGGGG
>NW_005337838.1:0-299 GCF_000412655.1 Myotis brandtii | reverse complement strand
TGGATCCAACAGCCCCCTCCTTGGGTTTGATTAATTTTCTGGAATTAATTTGTTCGTTTATTTAGATATGAACATATGGGGACATATGTTTCATGAACTCAGAGACGGTTTACTCATAGTTTATTATGAAAGGATGTAACTCAGGACCAGCGGATGGAGAGAGGTGCAGGGCGAGGTCTGGGAAGGGGCACAGAGCTCCCGGGTTCCCTGAGAGTGCCACTCCCCCAAACCTGTATGCTGCTCTCCGAACCCTGTCCTTAGGGCTTCTATGGCAGGTTCATTACACGGGTGTGATGGAT
>NW_005337837.1:0-515 GCF_000412655.1 Myotis brandtii | reverse complement strand
TGCCCTCACCCCCTACCCTCCTGTCTCAGAGGAAACATGGTTTCTCTCCCCCTCACAGACCACCTCCTCATGTGCGTGGATCTCTCTCCCAGCTGCTTTCTTTCTGACCTCACCCTGGCAATTAGTTTTTCTCTTTCCTATAAACCCAACCCCTCCTCCTATTTAATGGTGTCCTCCTCTCTGTCTACAAATATGCTCAGAATGTCTTTACTCCAACAGTCATCCCCCCCAAAAAATCCCACATCCCTTCAATGCTACATCAGCCTCAGCCCCCAGCTAGGGTGACAAGCTTGACCTGGTTTCCCCAGTACTTTGTCAATTTTAGCTCTTATTTGTATCTTATCTGATGATAAAAATAACACATGATCACTCTGGCTGGTTGCTCAGTGGTTAGAGTGTCGGCCAGCAGACTGAAGGGTTGATTCTGGTCAGGGGCACGTACTTCAGTTGCAGGCTCGAACCCTAGTGCCAGTCAGGACACGTGTGGGAGGCAACCAATCGATGTATCTCTCTCA
>NW_005337836.1:0-724 GCF_000412655.1 Myotis brandtii | reverse complement strand
TTTTTTTTCTTTGATATTATTCAAAAGACTTGTTTTATATGGCAGTTAATCAATTGCTATGGAGGAGCTAACCAATATATCTCAGCAGAACAGAAATATTTTTGAACTTTGTAAAACTTAGGACATATTTACAAAATTACTTTATCTATATGTATGTTTATATTTCAATATTAATCATAGGTTAGTCATAAAAAAACAACCTCATTTTGATGTTTAAGTGTGATTCTTTTTTTTATTTTTAACATTGATAAAAATGTTCTTAGGTTTTGCATGTCTTCTGTCCAAAATGGCAATTCTTCTTTAAATTCTTTTCTCACTGAAGCTTCAACTCTTGCAAGATGCTTTTGTGTTCCTTTTCTACCTTTACTGCTAACGAATGCTCTGACTTTATTGCACTACTGTACTTGACACTAGCAGTGCAATAGTATTGTCAAAGCATCTGAAAGCAGGATGCACACCAGAATTTTGATTCTTGCCTTGCATCTTCAATATCTGTGAGTAGTTTACCAAAATCTTTGTTCCTGAAAACGTTTTTTGTATTACAAAAAATGTTATTACCAAAAGTGTTTTAAAAAGTCATAATTTGAAAAAAAGTTTTTAACTAATTAAAAACACTGCATTATGAAACGCATTAAGAGAATAATTTTTATAGCTAAAGTGGTTTTGGCTAATCTAAATGAGTAGTACGTACTTTATAATTTGCTACTTTCTGTAACAGATTTTG
>NW_005337835.1:0-213 GCF_000412655.1 Myotis brandtii | reverse complement strand
TGAAAATCTTCCTCCTGTCAGAGTCTGGGGCTCGCTGTGGGACACAGAGTCAAGTCCCCACCCACCCACATGCACCTTGAAATTGCACGAGACCCAGACCCGGCCTGCCCCACCCCCGTAAAGCCTTTCCAGGTGGGGGGCATAGCCTCAGGTCTCCCAGCTCAGTGCTGGGCAGAGGGGCACAGCCTCAGGTCCCCCGGCCTGGTGCTGGGG
>NW_005337833.1:0-211 GCF_000412655.1 Myotis brandtii | reverse complement strand
CCCAGTTCCGCAGAGCCCCCCAACCGATAGCCCCACAGAGGGTGGCCTGGACCTCCCCCTTTGGGGCAATCACGGAGCCCCCCAATTGATTGCCCTGCCAGCTGGTGGCCTGGGCCTCCCTCTGCAGGATGATCGTGGGGTGATGGCGCACCCCCCCCCGCCCCCGACCAATCACATCGCACCCCCCTTGGCTGGCCTGGCGCCAGTGTGT
>NW_005337832.1:0-580 GCF_000412655.1 Myotis brandtii | reverse complement strand
TTTTTTTTTTTTAAAGGATCATTATAATTTCCATGTACATGCACAGAATTTGGGTTTTGTATTTTCGGATAATTAAGCAAGCAGAAAAACTTTGAAACCACATATGGCTGGCTGTGTTGTGTGTGAACTCATCCTTGTCACGCTGGAGACTTACCGTGTTAACTTCTCTTCCAAAGTCTTTCTGGGCCCCTGGTCTCTTAAAACACTTCTCGTGAAGGAGAAAGCACAGGCAGTTTAAGTTAAGAGCATTCTGGGTAATGCTCGGTGAGTGATTAGGACTCCTGGTCCACAGGAGCGGTGTGATGGGAGGAGGACGTGAAACCGGCCTGCGTGCCCCTCTTTCCTGCCCTTCTCCTCCCTGTCTGTCTGCTTTCTTGTTGACATTTAAAATCTCTGAGTGCTGTGAGAACCTTCCTCTCGGCAGTTTACTTGGACGGTTCCTTGTTAAGGTCCGACTGCTCTCTTTACCTGTGCAAGCTGGAACCACTCCTTCTTCAAAGCATGGTTTGTAAAGTTTTGCTGGGTGATTTCCTTTTTTTTTCACATGTCTTTGCATTCCCCCCCCCCCCCCCCCCCCCCC
>NW_005337831.1:0-628 GCF_000412655.1 Myotis brandtii | reverse complement strand
TTCACACAAATGTTTGGTCTTCTGAGAATTTGTGTAAAATCACATAGCTGGAAGCAGCGACAGATAATAATTCCTGGGAGAGATATGCTGTATGGTGGGGATACTAGAAGGGATGCAGAGGGTAATAATGAAATAATAATTTTAAGAAAATTCAGGTCTAAGTAAAATAGGTGTTTCTTATGAAAAAGAGTGATAGTAAGAGAAAAGCACTTACTAGACAGGTTTTCCAAATCCTCACACATAGAGAAGAACTCCTACACTATGGTCCTCTTCTGCAAATGTAAGTACAGTGTGGAAGAATTAAGACCTAGTTGAAATACAGTTAATCTTGGGATTGTTTTATAGCATCATTTGTCTTACCATGACTCAGGTGCATCCTTGGCCAGACTATTGCAATTAGCTCCTGAAAGATTTTGATAGAACAATTTATCAACAGATTGGATAGTAATCCTGATCTCAACATTCCCATATTTTCCTCCATTCTCAACATGAGTGGTCAATTCTAGAGACCTTGTAGGATTAAAATGTCTCTCGCCTGGCCGTGGTAGCTCGGTGATTGAGCATTGACCTATGAACTGAAGGTCACAGTTTGATTCCGAGTCAGGGCACATGCCCGGATTATGGACTC
>NW_005337830.1:0-242 GCF_000412655.1 Myotis brandtii | reverse complement strand
ATAATTATGATTGACTCTGGAATCTCAAAATTGTTAAAATATAAATAAATAATATATTGATTGTGAAGGTCCAATGGCCCAAGGAGAAACTAGCTTAGCTCTTTGTCATTTAAATGGACCAGGTTAGACCAAACTTGTTTCGCCAGTGGAAAACAGTTTTTTCCGTGGCTGTGATCTCCTGGCCAATTTTGAAATTTCCCACTGGCAAGTGTGGACGAAAGGGGCCACATGCTGACCTGACA
>NW_005337829.1:0-459 GCF_000412655.1 Myotis brandtii | reverse complement strand
AGACGACCTTCCGGACAAAGCCGGGGCTGTGAGGGCCGGATTTTGTGCATCGGTCCTCTAGTTTTGTCTATAAAGTCTATTTTTTCCACTTTTTTTTGGTTGTTGTTAACTTTTATCTTTTTTGGATAGGTAGTTATTTTTAAGTGCTGCTGTAAGTAGTAGATGCAAGATCATACCAGGTAGATATAACTTGAGACTGATATTAATTTTGTTCCTGGAAAACAGGTTAGCAGCCAACCTCCTCCATCCAAGAAGGAATTCAGACACATCAATGATGAGAGAGAATCATGGATGGGCTGCCTCCTGCACGCCCGTGTGCCCTGACCGGGAATCGAACCGTGACCTTCTGGTTCCTAGGTCAACGCCCAACCACTGAGCCACTCGGGCGGGGCTGAGAGGGAAACTTAAAGCGCTCTGTTCACGTTTGGGAAAGCCCTGATTGCGGAAAGCTGCTAAAGG
>NW_005337828.1:0-1670 GCF_000412655.1 Myotis brandtii | reverse complement strand
GGGGTAGGGGGGAAGGAGGGGGTCTTTATCTCTAGGCTTCATGAAATCCAGCTTTTCTGAAGATTAAGTGCCGGGCAGACTGTATTTTTCACCTGGGCTCTGATCATTGGCCAGTACCCTCTCAGGGAACAAATGTGAAAGATCAAAAGGAGGTGTCACCTTAGCAAACAAGCTCGTGGCGAGGTTATGGTTTGTCTCCACCTCCCTTTTCAGTCTCCCTCTGACATTTCATTAGACAATCCTGCTACTTCCACGTTCCAGGGGGAAAAGGAAATTCTAAACAGGGAAAGGAACAAAATATTGGGGCTGTAAATAGGACTCCACTGTGCACTTCAATATGACTGGTAATTCAGAGAGGTTTCAAATCCGTTGCTTGTTTTGTCTCATCTGGTATTTGTGTCAGTCTGTTGGCTTGCTTAGTGGGAGGGAGAGCTGGTACAATGAGATGGTTTTAACCATTAGTGCCCTGCTGCTCCCTTAAGCACATGCTTTTTATCAGTATCCACTTGTTCAGCCGTGATTTTTGTGACGTCCATTGCAGTGAATGAGTCGGAAACCACAAGCTAACAGGTCTATTCTGTCACCTAGGAAACCAATGCATCATCCACAGGAAATGCAGTCCCCAATGGGGAGTGTGCCCAGATCAGGTTATGAAGCTGGCAATGAGTTTTTCAAAAGAGGTCAAATAATAATGCGTAGAATCTCAGTCTAGGGTGGGAAGTAGATCCGGGCTCGTAGGCAGGGATGGAGAACCGTCAGGCAGAAATACCAGGAGAAATTCGGCTAAAATCATGCAAGATGTCTGTTTTAAGAAATTTACCAACGACAAGGGGTATGGAGACACGGGTTAATTCGCCACTACACCAAATGCATTTATTTGCCCATTGGCTGAGGGATTTTTAATATATGGAATGAAATGAAAAAATTGATGAGACATCAAACCAGGCTTTCTGGTCAAACTCCTTTTTTCATGGTCACTCTCCCTTGGGTTAAAAAAGTGATGGAGCATTCCTTCAGAGAAAACCACACCCTGATTCTCATGCTCCCACTGTTTTGTTTTGTTTTCTGCCTGGGCCTTATTCTTTCCTTCCTGACCACTATAGTTCAGCTGTCCTCTATCCAGAGATCTGTGAATAGAAGCTTAATACAGCTGAGAAACATTACCTGCTCAGTACTTTCAAGTTGTCCGATGAGCTTAATGTTTCCAGGCAAAATTACACCCTCCAACTGTGATGGGTGAACGGTTCTACGTAAAAATACAACGTGAGCTCTCCCAGAACTTCCTGTTTTAGACTCAAAGAATATTAGAAGGCGGGAGGAGGGGCAACTCAGAGATCACCTGGTCCAACCACCTCATTTTTCACATGAGAAACGAGTCTCCGAGAAGACATTTGTAAAGGTCACACAGTATAACCAATTAGTGTGTCTGGTGGGGGAGAGGAGAGAAAAGAGGTAGGAAGGTTGACCACAAGCTTGAAACAAGTTACCAGGTGACATGACCACTTGAGAGACTGTTAAAATACTAAGCTGTGTTCATTGAAGTATGGAATCCTGACTAAGAGGGGCAATGCTACCCTCATGGCTGGTCAGTGTTACCAAGCGTATGCCCTTCTATCTTGAGTACCCATTGAATAGGGAGCAATGACAAACTCAAATGGCCCACAGGAGGG
>NW_005337827.1:0-243 GCF_000412655.1 Myotis brandtii | reverse complement strand
GGGTTTCTATGTTACAAGATCTGTATATTGCACCATACCTACCACACAAAGTCCAATATTCTCCCATCACCATATATTAGGATTCCCTTTTCTCCCCTCTCCCTTCCCTCTGGCAACCACCACACTGCTGTTTGTGTTCACCAGTTTGACTCAACCCACCCCAATTGTATTATGAAACCATAAAAGTGAAATCATTTGGTTCTTAGCTTTCTCTGACTTATTTCACTTAGCATAATGTTCTTA
>NW_005337826.1:0-490 GCF_000412655.1 Myotis brandtii | reverse complement strand
ATTTGTTGTTCCACTTATTTATGCATTCACTGGTTGAGTCTTGCATGTGCCCTGACTAGGGATCAAACCAATAACCTTGGCATATGGTAACAACACACTAACCAACTGAGCTACCTGTCCAGGGCCAATATTATATTAGTTTCAGGTGTCCAACATAGTGGTTAGACATTTATATAACTTACAAAGCAATCCTCCCAATAAAATAAAATGTACAAATGTTTTAAAAGAAAAGAAAAGAGCATCAGTGAGCTGTAGGGGAACTTCAAGCACTAAATATACATGGTGGGCAAAAGTAGGTTTACAGTTATAAGTACATGAAAACAGTTTATTCCTGTATTATTGTTTATTAATTATTATATTATTTTCCATATGAACAATTGTGAACTTACTTTGCCCAACCCTTCATCTAGAAACGGAATCCTTGAAGGGGACAAAAATGAGGAAAAGAAAAAAAATACTTAATATCTGAAAATGTTTCAAATGTGAGTAA
>NW_005337825.1:0-372 GCF_000412655.1 Myotis brandtii | reverse complement strand
ATAATGGCAGTTACAGATTATTTTAAAATAAATAACGCTAAGAATAACTCTAAAGTAAGTAAAAGGAAGAATAAAATCAAGACAGAAAATAATGAAATATACAATCAAGAAACAAAAGAAAGGACTAACTAGTTCTTAAAAAGAATTTAATAGGGGGGAAACTCCTGCTAAACTAATTAAGAAAAAAAAGGCAGAAGTAAATAACACTGGCAACATAAAGGAGCCATACCAGGTGGAGATGTTTAATGGCAAACTGAAAGAAATGTTTTGAATAAATTTGAACTAGCTGACATGGGTAATTTTATAGTAATGCTGCATTACCAGTATTAATTTAAGCTTGGTTAAACTGAGCCACCAAATAAACTGAAAGAG
>NW_005337824.1:0-574 GCF_000412655.1 Myotis brandtii | reverse complement strand
TGCATGAATTTGTGCACAGGTGGGGTCCGGCTTGCCAGCTGTCTCCGCCCCCGACCCGGGTGTTGGGGGCCAATCGGGGGCCAGGCTGATCAGAGCCTGGATCACACTGGTTGGCTGCCGCACTGTGTCATAGCCACTGGTTGTTCTGGTTGTTCTGCCATTCCAGTCGCTGGGCTTTTATATGTATAGATAATATTCTATTATAGGGACATACCAGGTGTGTTTATCCATTCATCAGTTGATAGGCATTAGGTTGTTTCCACTTTTTGACTATTTTGAGTAAGAATGCTATGCAAATTAATATATAAGTTTTGTGTGGACACCTGTTTTCATTTTGGCATAGTGAATATATTTTGACCCCTACTACCTGAGCTATCATACTATGGGTTCACTGTGCTTTCAGAATGACCACAACATTTCTAAGTAATACTGTGGAATTTACATCTCAACAGCTCCTTAGAAGTACAAAACAGCAGTAATCTTTGGGGTGTATCTTTGGGGTGACCCTTATTTTCTTCCTGAGGGAGTCCTCCTAGCAGGTTCCAGGGATCAGCATATCTAAAGAGGTCCTGTG
>NW_005337823.1:0-310 GCF_000412655.1 Myotis brandtii | reverse complement strand
ACCCAACAAAGATGACGGTTAATTTGCATACGCAGGCACCGAGCAAAGACTGAAGACAACTGAAGATGGTGGTGGCCACGGAGCTGGAGCAAGCAGGAGGCTTGGGTTGCTCCCGGTGACGGAGGAAGCCAAGCTTCCCGCCTGGCCCTAGACTCTGCTCAAGGAGGGGCTGGGGGCCTGGGCTCCACTCAAGGAGTGGCTAGGGACCTGGGTCACCGGGGGGAGATCAGCCCTGGCCTCTGCTCGAGGAGCTGGAAATAAAATAGGAGGGGCTATGGCGGTGCCCATAGCCACAAGATGGTGGCGCCCA
>NW_005337822.1:0-497 GCF_000412655.1 Myotis brandtii | reverse complement strand
GCAAAGGCATAGCACGAGTCAGTGTAGATGTTGGCACACTTACTCTTACTGAGTTCTAGGGCTCTGGCTAGGGGCCTGTGCTTCAGTTGTCTCAAAGTTTGATAACACTCATATCTGGCTTGTCTTTTTCCTTCATCTAAGAAGCTGTTGTCATCTGTGAACAATACCAAGTCTGCGTTTTGCAGGGGCCTATCCCTTAGGTCTGGCCGGCTGGAAAAAACCTCCTCTAGGACTTCCAGGCAATCATCCCCTCAGGGATGGTAGAAAGGTGGGAGGATTAAGTGTTCTCACTGCTTCTAATCATACCCACAGATGCTCACATAACAGCCCTTGATACTGAGTCACTGGAGCATGAGTCAGCCAGTGCTGCCCCCTTGCTTCCATCAGGGTGACAACAGCATGAGGTACTTTTACATTTAAGTTTTGTCCTAAGACAGTGATGGCGAACCTATGACAAGCCTGTCAGAAGTGACACACGAACTCATTTTTTTGGTTGA
>NW_005337821.1:0-415 GCF_000412655.1 Myotis brandtii | reverse complement strand
AAGTCTTCATTCAGAAGTGTTATGTCCTCATCAACAACTGGTGATGGAACTGGAAATCCAAATGCAAAAAAATAAATCTAGACACAGACTTTGTATTTCACAAAAATACAAAATGGATCACCAAGCTAAATGTAAAATGTAAAACTATAAAACTCCTATAAAATAACATAGGAGAAAACATAGATGACCTTGGATATGGTGATATCTTTTAAGATATAATACTAAAGACATGCTCCATGAAAGAAATAATTCCTGAGCTGGACTTCATTAAAATCCTACTCTGTGAATCCTACTCAATATCAAGAGAATTAGAAACTAACCACAAACTGGGGGGAATATTTGTAAAATACACATCTTCTAGAGGACTGTTATTCAATTTATAGAAAGAACTCTTAAAACTCAGATATAAAAAAAA
>NW_005337820.1:0-246 GCF_000412655.1 Myotis brandtii | reverse complement strand
GCTGAGAGGGGATGGCGATGGGCTTGGTGAACATGACAGTGATGTCATTGGGTGACGGTGGGTGATGGTGATGTCGGTGGGTGACGGTGATGACGGTGATGTCAGTGGGTGACGGTGATGATGGTGATGTCGGTGGGTGACAGTGGGTGATGGTGGGTGATGGTGGGTGATGGTGGGTGATGGTGATGTCGGTGGGTGACGGTGATGTCGGTGGGTGACGGTGATGTCAGTGGGTGATGGTGATGG
>NW_005337819.1:0-258 GCF_000412655.1 Myotis brandtii | reverse complement strand
CCATGCAGGCCTTCCCTGAGCCTATCAGGTTAGCATGTGGCCCCTTTTGACCACAAGTGAAAGATGGAGGTGGGAGGGATGCTGAAAGAGAAGAGGGGAAAGAGCCAGGTGCCTCAGAGCTTTCTAAGTCCTGGGGAAGAGCTTGGCTTTCCATGCAATGAGAAGGGAATGGGGAATTAAAGTTTGCATGGCAGAGCATGCAATGGAGGCAGCAGGACCATGTGGAGGGCAATGGCCACGGTCTAAGGAGGTTTCTCC
>NW_005337818.1:0-212 GCF_000412655.1 Myotis brandtii | reverse complement strand
AGGAAAGAAAAAGAAGAATCACCAGAAAGGGAGTTAATGAAACTGAGGCTCGCAACATATCAGAGATAGAATTCAGAGTAATGGTTATAAGGATGCTCAAATGGCTGGATGACAAAAACATACAACTCAATGACAAATACACACAACTCAATTACAAATACACACAGCTCAATGAGAATTAGAAGGAGCTGAATGAGAATGTCACCAACATG
>NW_005337817.1:0-272 GCF_000412655.1 Myotis brandtii | reverse complement strand
ATGTGCGCTGACCACCAGGGGGCATGCGCAGAACATGCAGGTATCGGCCACAGCGGGATGGTAGAGCAGGTGAGCGGGTGAGCAGGTGAGGAGATCAAGGTGGGGTGCTAGTCGCTGTCATCAGGGTGAGCCTCTGGTGGTTACTGAAAATTCTTTGCTCCCGCACACCATGGTCTAGCCTGGCACTCGCACCGGCTGCTGGTGCTGGAGCTGCCACTCGCACCCGCTGATGGCACCCAGTGCCGGTCCCAATCGCTCAGCGCTGTCAGCAG
>NW_005337816.1:0-575 GCF_000412655.1 Myotis brandtii | reverse complement strand
CCTGGGGACAGAGATGGTTGGCCAGAATAGGCGTGGCCACTACAAACCCATAAAAACTGAGGGACACATAATCTCCCAAACAACAGAATTCTCTCTCATGCTGCTCTCGACTCTTGGCTTGTGGGGCTTTTTATGCTCCGGCTTCCTTGCATTTGCCTGTGTTTCCTCCGTAGCCCTGTGGCCCTGAGGACACCACATGAAACACACCTAGAGACTGTAGCTGGGAACACAAGCTAATCCAGCCTGATGCTGGACTGACACTGCTCCAACATGGAATGGAAGCTCTGGTCACTGACTTTGATTCTAGCCCCACTGAAGTCACACAGACACTTGTGATTCCATGGAAATAAAGCTTTCTATGCCCTGGCCAGCATGGCTCAGTAGTTAGAGCATTGGCCTGTGCACCAGAGAGTTGAGGGTTCAATTTCTGGTCAAGGGCATGTATCCGGTTTGCAAGTTCAATCCCCAATCCTGTTGGCCCACGTGTGGGAGGCAACCAATCAATGTGTCCCTCTCTCATCGATGTTTCTCTCTCTTTCTCCCCATCTCTTTCCCTCCCTTTCACTCTCTCTAAA
>NW_005337815.1:0-251 GCF_000412655.1 Myotis brandtii | reverse complement strand
CTCGGCATCCCCCGCCCAGGACCCGCCACTCTGCAGCCGCCGAATAAAACATGCAGATCACCTTAGTGGTGGAGGTATTTCCAGGTGACTTTACGGCGTAACCACGGGGAGAGGCTACGATGACGTGGCTCCGGAAAAGGGAAAAGCCAAGCATAAGCCCTCGTCTCCTTATCCAGCCTGCAGCTGTGCTGGTTCCAGGGCCCGGCTGGCAGGGAACGCGGAGCTCCGCCCTTAGTGACCCGGCCCCGGCG
>NW_005337814.1:0-612 GCF_000412655.1 Myotis brandtii | reverse complement strand
TTTTTTTCTTCTGGGAACAAAAATGTGATGTTTCTGCCTTCGGACACATTTTTCTCCTCGCCGGACACTCTGTAGCAGAACCCCGCTGTTCTCCGTGACTTGAAATGTACCCGATGAATGAATGAAACATTTTTTTTGTCGTTGTTCCGTTTCTTCTCCCAGGCCCCTGCGCTCCCAAGTATTATGGTAACAAAACACTGTAACTCCGCTCACTGTTCTGTTGTAACTGGTCCCCATCGCACAGTCTCTACCTTTTGTCTCTGCCGCGCGGCCGGCGATGTTTTGAAAGCCGCGTTAGGTTCCGATGGTAGAAGAAGGGAATGCGATCATCGTCCGTGTCGTCACCCCCGGAAGAGCCGTCCCGCGTGCCCTCCTGCTCCCGGCGGTCACGTGGGGCTTTTAGGCGAAAGGGAGCGAGGGAGACACCGTAAGAGAACAGGGCTGTTCTTGCCACTCGTGTGGGCTCAGTGGATCTGGCGTTAAAATCCAAGAAGGATCTGGTATTTCCTCTCTCCTCAAAGGATAAAATATCATTTCTTTCTTTTTTTATTTTTAATCCTTACCCGAGGATGTTCTTCCATTGATTTTTATTTTATTTTTTTAGGGAGAGTG
>NW_005337813.1:0-269 GCF_000412655.1 Myotis brandtii | reverse complement strand
AGAGAGAGAGAGAGAGAGGGAGAGAGAGAGACATTGACGTGAGAGAGACATATAGTAAAAGAGACACATAGCCTGGCTGCCTCCTGAATGCGCCCCAACCAGGATGAGGAGTGAACCCGAAACCCAGGTATGCACCCTTGACTGGAATCGAACCTGCGATCCTTCTGTGCATGAGCCGATGCTCTTACCACTGAGCAACACAGGCTAGTGCAAGTTTTCGTATATATATATATTTTTTTTATCAGTGTGTCACTGCAGCTCCAAATACG
>NW_005337812.1:0-203 GCF_000412655.1 Myotis brandtii | reverse complement strand
TGTCTTGTGTCCATTGGTTATGCTTATATGCATGTATGTAAGTCCTTCAATTGATCTCTTACCCCCCAACACTTCCCAGCCTTCCTGCTGTAATTTGACAGTCTGTTTGTTGTTGTCTTTCTTTTTTTATGGCTGCATAGTATTCCATAATGTAAATGTCCCATAGTTTTAAAAAAATATTTTTATTGATTTCAGAGAGGGAG
>NW_005337811.1:0-268 GCF_000412655.1 Myotis brandtii | reverse complement strand
TGTTTTCATAGTTTCTGTTTCTGATAGTTAATTGTTGTTGTATGAAAATGCCACCTATTTCTGTATATTAATTTTGTTTGCTGCTACTTTGCCTAATTCATTTATTAGTTCAGTAACTTTTTGGAGGAGTCTTTAGGGTTTTCTATGTACAATATCACGTCATCTGCAAATATTGACTTCTTTATTAACACAGAAGAAACGCACTACTAACATGCATCCACAAAATAAAAGCAATAAAACTACTTTATATGAGTTTTCATTTAAATTT
>NW_005337810.1:0-532 GCF_000412655.1 Myotis brandtii | reverse complement strand
TGTACCACAGTTTTCTAATCCATTTATCTGCTGATGGTCACTTAGGCATAGCAGCATTATTTACAATAGCTAAGTTCTGGGAAAAGCCGAAGTGCCCATCAGTAGAAAAGTGGATAAAAATAGGTAGTGGTAAATTTACACAACAGAATACAAGGTGGTGGTCAAAAAGAAGGAAATCTTACCTTTTCAGACAGCATAGATGGATCTGGAGACTATTATGCTCAGTGAAATGAGCCAGTCAGCGAAAGGCAAATACAATATGATTTCACTTATATGTGGAAACTAATGAACAACATAAAGTGATGAACAAAATAGAAACATAGGCATGAAGACATGGAACAATCTGAGAGCTGTCAGAGGTGAGGGAGGAAGTGAAGGGATTAGCCAAAAAACATCCATGGACAAGGAGAACAATATGGTGATGGCCAGATGGAAGTGGGGGTGGGGAGGGAGCAGGTGCTGGGTGGAGAGGAGCAAAGGAAGGGAAATAGGGGATCTCTGTACAGTGGGGCCTTGACTTACGAGTTTAATT
>NW_005337809.1:0-214 GCF_000412655.1 Myotis brandtii | reverse complement strand
ATTTCCTTTCAATATGCATGAATTCATGCATCAAGCCACTAGCACATTATAATACACTAGAGGCCCGGTGCACGGATTTATGCACTGGTGGGGTCCCTCAGCCTGACCTGTACCCTCTCACAATCCAGGACCCCTCGGGGGAAGTTAGACTGCCAATTTTGGCCTGATCCCCACACGCCAGGCCAAGGGACCCCACCAGTGCAAGAATCTGTGC
>NW_005337808.1:0-510 GCF_000412655.1 Myotis brandtii | reverse complement strand
TGATCATGGGGACTGGGGGGCAGGGCACAGGTGGCCCCGGTTCTCCTCCAATCACGGGGGACGGGGGACAGGGCAAAGACGGCCCCGAGGGCTGCCTTTGCCCTGCCCCCTGGGTCTTGCCTGCCGCCTGGGTTTCCGATCACCGTCAGCAGCAGGTGGCTTCTTCCGTCCTTCCCCTTTTGCCTCCCAGCATTGCGCCTACATATGCAAATTAACCATCATCTCTGTTGGCGGTTAACCACCATCTTTGTTGGCAGTTAATTTGCACATCACCCTGATTAGCCAATGGGAAGTGAAGCAAAGGTATGGTCAATTACCATGTTTGTCTATTATTAGATAGGATATCTTCTTGATGGCTAGATCCCCTCATGACATATAATGACCTTCCCTGTACCTGGTTACCATTTTTGGCTTAAAGTAAAATGTTTTTGTTGTTGTTAATCTTCATCTGAGGGTATTTTCTTTTCTATTTTTTTATTATTTTTTTTTAATCCTCACCTGAGGATATTT
>NW_005337807.1:0-317 GCF_000412655.1 Myotis brandtii | reverse complement strand
CAGACAACAGTGTGGTGAAGGCCTGGGGTGGGGGGCATGCTAGAAGGGGTTAATGGGGAAAAAAGGGACATCTATGATACTTTCAACCATAACGATTATTTTTTAAAAAAAGAAAGAAAACCTAATTTAAATACAGGGCTGGGCAAAAGTAGGTTTACAGTTGTGAGTGTGCAAAACAGTGTTTACTCTTGTATTATTATCTACTAATTATTTGCCGGGGTCTTTCCACATCTACTAGCATCAGGAATCTGGAAAAGGGGCTGTGCATAAATGAATGAGGAGACTAGAGAAGAAACATGAATTTGGGAGGCATTTTG
>NW_005337806.1:0-491 GCF_000412655.1 Myotis brandtii | reverse complement strand
GTCTCCTTTTCCTTTAATGAAGAACACTTCTACCCTTTCCTGATAAGACTTTTAATCAAGTTGACCTGCTCTTCTTCTCCTTGGCTTACAAGAACATGCAGTCACACTGGCAAATAATACTCTCCCAGAGAATTTAAAATTAAAGGTATGATAATAGAAGGGAAACATTAGTTCTTGGCTAATTCTGTATATATACATACTAGAGGCCTGGTGCACGAATTTGTGCACCAGTGGGGTTCCTCAGCCTGGCCTGTGCCCTCTTGCAATCTGGGACCCCTCAGGAGATGCCAGACTGCCAGTTTCAGCCTTGTCCCCGCAGGCCAGGCTGAGGAACCCCTCCACCTTGGGTCCCTCTGAGATTCATCAGTCTGTTCCATGTTTCCGTGCCTGTGCATTGAGTGTCTGCCTTCTGGTAGTCAGTGCGCATCATAGATACTGGTCAAAAGGTCAAACGGTAGGATATAGATATAGATATAGATATAGATATAGAT
>NW_005337805.1:0-239 GCF_000412655.1 Myotis brandtii | reverse complement strand
ACCTTTTTACCCTCTTTGTCTCCCAAATATGGGGTTTCTCCAGTTGTCTTTACAAGTTCTTAAAGGGCTCTATGTGCTGGGGCTTTGAGACCTCAACCAAAGGCTTGGCCTGACGCCAGCACTGATAACTTCGTCTAGGGAAGATTTATGGCCTCTTTGGAATAGGGGGTAGTCTTATTTTCCTTATTATTTAAGCAAGCATGCATTTACAGAAGCCAAATAGCAGTGGTTGAGGTCTC
>NW_005337804.1:0-276 GCF_000412655.1 Myotis brandtii | reverse complement strand
CATCCTCACCTGAGGACATGCTTTGAGAGAGAAAGGGGAGAGAGAGACATAAATCAGTTGCCATTTATACGTGCATGCATACCATGACTGGGGATCTGTCGAAACTCAGGTATGTGCTCTGACTGGAATCAAATCGGCAACCCTGTGGTGCACAGGTGATGCTCAACCAACTGAGCCACTCACACCTGAAGTTTCTCTGGTTTGTCTTAAAAGAGTTCCTGAAAGAAACTACATGAATAATTAATCATCTCACTTTCTTCCTTCCCAGTGGATAAC
>NW_005337803.1:0-240 GCF_000412655.1 Myotis brandtii | reverse complement strand
TATAGCTGACCTTTCCATCCACGGATTTCCTCACTGTTCACGGATTTCTCACCAGCTGTGTTTAATTCGACAATTCTGGGTAGATATTAATCGATTCAGCTCTTCCTTCTCTCTGCTCTGTGAGAAGGCACAGGGGTCGTCTGCGTACTTGCGCTGCTTTGTCTCCTACTGGATAGACTCTCTAGGCGCCTGCGGTTGGAGAGGCTGGAGTCTTGGTATTCCTGGGTTTGCAGCTGAGGT
>NW_005337802.1:0-1246 GCF_000412655.1 Myotis brandtii | reverse complement strand
TGATCTAGAAGGAATATGGGTTCGAGTGGGGTGTGGGCAAAGGAAAGGTGAGCTTGGTTAGATATGTTCATTTTGAGCTGCCTTGGGAAAGCCATGTCTTGCTGTCTGGTTACAAGAGGAATCTTGGTTTCTTGCCCAGTGGTAGAGATGGGTACACTTGGAGTGTTTCATTTGCTGCAGAATAGTAGAGAGTAAACAGGTGTGTACATAGATAGACAGAGGCTACCAACTAACTAGGTAGATTGGTAGGTGAATAAATAAGTACATACATAGGTAGAAAGATAGATGTTAGTCAGTGGAGTGAGGTATTGAGTGGCTCAGACCATGTAGTTAAGGGTGAAGGACAGTAGCTATGACATAGGATATGAAAGTGGAAAGCATCTTAAGAACAGCTAATGAGCTGTTGACCCAAGGGAAGCTGGCCATCAGGCTATCTCCCAGATTACAGCTAGTGCCCATCTGAGAAGGATAGGTTTGTAAATAAAGCAGAGCATCAACGGAGGCGTGGCCCAAAAAAGTGAATCTTGCGTTAGGATTCCCCAGACAAGGTTGAGTTGAGAAAGAAAGCTGGGATGCAGTGTGGTTAGATTACATGTTGTAAATGATTTTTCCCCTTCATAAGCTAATATGTTGCTGAGCTGGCTTAAAGTATGTTCACTCTAGGGCAGTGCTGTGCTTAATTTGCATGAGAATCAGTTGAGGCACTTGTCAAAAAATGCAGATTCCTGCCACGCCCCAGGCCAGTTCTGATTGCTGTGGCGGGGACACCTGGGCTCTGCATTTTACATGAACATCCAAGGACCATAGGTTGAGAATGCCGTCCTAGACAACGAGAGGAAGGATAGTGAAGTCTGCTCCAGAGGACAGCCTTGTCTTCCTTGGGAATTATATTAACTCCCCTGGGCCTTTGTTTCACTTCATGTAATATGAATAGTGATACTTTCTCCTACCACAGTCACAAGTCTTAGAAATAGAATTCAAAATAAACTATATGGATAAGAGAGATGGTGCTGATTACTTAGAATAGAAATCTACATGGCTAAAAGTCTATGTCACGGTCTTGTGTAGACTTACCCTCACCCCAGCACTAAGTATGGGAACACGCATAGAGACGTTACTATATATGTCTGATTGAGTTTGTCTAGGAACCTTTGAAAGATTTCTAGATATTAAAAGAACAGAACTTCTGTTAGTTATGTCTTTGTGCCTATTAGAAAATAGTGTCTGCTAAAGTAATGTCTAGGAC
>NW_005337801.1:0-667 GCF_000412655.1 Myotis brandtii | reverse complement strand
AATAGATAATACGTGAGTTCTTCATATGGTCCAGATAATATATATATCCGGTGCACAAGATTTGTGCACTGAGGGGTGGTGGTGGTGGTGGGGGGGGGTCCCTCAACCTGACCTGCACCCTCTCACAGTCCGGGAGCCTCAGGGGATGTCCGCCTTCTGGCTTAGGCCTAAGTTAGCAGTCAGACTTCGCTCTCACAATCTGGGGCTCTCGCACTCCCAGGCTCTTGCAGTACAGGACCCCGCGCTCCTTACAGCACGCCTGCAGAGGAGGTGGGAGAGGCTCCTGTCACTGTGGCTGTGCTCACTAGACAGAAGCAGGGCTCACTGCTCCTTAGAGGCGGGAGAGGTTCTCACCACCTCTGCTGCACTTGCCAGCCTTGAGCTTGGCTCAGGGCTTCTGGCTAAGCAGTGCTCCCCTTGTGGGAGTGCATTGACCACCAGGGGGCATCTCCTGCATTGAGCGTCTGCCCCCTGGTGGTCAGTGTGCATCATAGCGACCGGTCATTCCACTGTTTGGTCGATTTGTATATTGGCCTTTTATTATATAGGATCTTTCTGTTCTTTGAAGCTATTACAGAGTAAGCGTAGCTGAAGACTAGCATATCATGACATGTCATATAGAATGTGACCCTGGGGACAGAAATATGTAACAATCTCCTCCAGGTCC
>NW_005337800.1:0-374 GCF_000412655.1 Myotis brandtii | reverse complement strand
CTTTTCCATATCTGCTGAATGAGAACAAGAACATCCCTTACTCATCTGCTATATAAAGGCTATTATGAAATTTGGATAAAATTATGGACTACACATACTCCTGGGAAGTTGTTAGTCATATGGACAAGTCCTTGAAACCACAGGATAAAAACATTGCATCTCCCTAGATGAGCACCAATTTATTGTAAGATTTTGTATGATAGTTGAAATTGTTTTGCTTTTGGCTTTGTTATTAAAAGGAACACAGCTATATTATGGATTTTACATGAACTTTTAAGATAAAATTAAGATTTCAAAGACTTTCTTTACTGTTGGGGAACCACTTTGGCCTATATGCCCTGCTCTCCAGGGTTAACCATTCATTCTTGTCTGCT
>NW_005337799.1:0-299 GCF_000412655.1 Myotis brandtii | reverse complement strand
GACTTGTATGCATGCATATAAGCATAACCAATAAACATAAGACACTGGGGGATAGGGGGATCCAGGGGATTGTCAAGGGCGGGGAAGGAAAAAAAGGACTTATATGTAATACCCTTTGTAATACTTTAAGCAATAAAAAAAAAACTCAAAAAAAAAGTTTAAGTGCTTACTTCTTTTTCTATCAAACACCAGTTTCTTTTTTTTATTTAACCTCATTATATACTTTAATATTTTAATATATTTTTTCTAGAGCATTTCTATGTATTTAAAATACCAATGAGGGACTACCTATGTTTTTT
>NW_005337798.1:0-250 GCF_000412655.1 Myotis brandtii | reverse complement strand
TTCAGTTTTGGGAGATTATATTTTTCTAAGAATTTGTTCATATCATTCACATATCCAGATTGTTGGCATATAGTTGTTCATAGTATTTTCTTACATTCCTTTGTGCTTCTTTGGTGCGTGGTTACTTCTCCACTTTCATTTCTGATTTTATTTATGTGGGTCCTCTTTCTTTGTTTCTTGATGAATCTGGCTAGTAGTTCATCAATCTTGTGCATCTTTTCAAAGAACCAGCTCTTGGTTTCATTGATTT
>NW_005337797.1:0-215 GCF_000412655.1 Myotis brandtii | reverse complement strand
CTCAGCCACAAGCCAGGCTGAGGGCTGGCGAGCGCAGCTGGGTGGCAGGAGCTTCTCCTGCCTCTGTGGCAGCGCTAAGGATGTCCGACTGAGGGCTCCCGGACTGAGAAAGGGCTCAGGTCGGGGTGAGGGACACCCCCATCCCCATCCCACCCCCAGAGCACGAATGTTGTGCACCGGGCTTCTAGTCTAATCTAATAAAAGAGAAACATGCA
>NW_005337796.1:0-288 GCF_000412655.1 Myotis brandtii | reverse complement strand
ATGTTTAACAACAGTTTCTAAAGGGAAATTAAAAAAAACAATTCACACAACAAAAGCATCAAAAAGAAGAAAATAGTAATAGATTTAACAAAAGAAGTGTAAACTTTGCACATTGAAAACTGTAGAGTGTTGCTGAAAGAAATTAAGGATACTATAAACAAAAAGAGACATTGCATTTTCATGGATTGGAAAACTCAACAGTGTAAGATGGCATTTCTCACCAAATCGATCTGTAAATTCAATGCAATCCATATCAAAATCCCAGAAGGCTTTATATTTTGTAGCCTA
>NW_005337795.1:0-240 GCF_000412655.1 Myotis brandtii | reverse complement strand
GTTATAATAATCAAAACAGCATCATTTTGGCATAAAACATTCATAGATAAATGGAACAAAATAGAGAGCCCAGAAATAAACCTACACCAATGTGGTCAATTTATCTATGACAAAGGAGGCAAGAGCATACAATGGGGTAAAGACAAAAACATCGAACAGACTGTCAAACTACAGCGGGAAGCGGGAAGGTGGAGGGTGGATGTTGGGGGTGTAAGAGATCAACCGAAGGACTTGTATGCA
>NW_005337794.1:0-692 GCF_000412655.1 Myotis brandtii | reverse complement strand
CCTGCATCATTTTTCGGTCTTTGGATATCTTCACTGTGCCACCTTGAGACAGCTCCTTAACAACAAAGAACATCCGAGAAACTATAATATTCTAGAGGGCAGTTGTATGACATGGAGTCCTGGATGGGATCTTGGGGCAGAAAAAGGACATTGGGGAAAACGAAGGAAATCTGGTTAAAGTGTGGACTTAGTCAATAGTAATGATCTATCATTGTTGGTGCACCACAGCACTGTAGGTTGTTAGCAATAGGGGACAGGGTGTGAGGGACAGCGATTCTGCATTAGCTTTGCAACTTGATCTAAATCTCATTCTAAAGTAAAGACTTTACTTGAAACGGAAAGGACGAATAAGCTAACTTTATACTCAGGTAAAGAAAACTTATTCACCAGAATTCCTCTGAATGCTATCAGAAGTGTAACCCCGTGTTTGAAAGCGGGGCTTTGAGGAGTGCTTTCGGAATGGAGCGTGAGCCTCCTTCTCCAACGCAGCCGGGTGAGAGAGGATGCCTGGCACAGGAGTCATGCATGGGAGAGGGCTCAACGCAAGCGTGGGGGGCGGGGGCTGGGAGGTGAGGGTGCGATGAAGCAGGAGGGAGCATCCTTTGCCTCCGATCTTCTGCAGGCCTCCTGGTGGGAGTGAGTTTTTAAATTTTAGAAGAAAACTGGTGGAGTTGGGTAAAGACAAAGGAATG
>NW_005337793.1:0-1408 GCF_000412655.1 Myotis brandtii | reverse complement strand
ATCTTTAGAGAAAAATTAGAAATATTAGACTATGAAATACTTTCATCTATGAACTTTAAAATCTCAGAGCTCGTCAGAAGCAAACCCAACTGCTGAGGATTTTAACCCCATGGAGGATACATCTTATCTATAATAATAAAAGTGTAATATGCTAATTTGGCTGGACATCCTTCAGGACAACCTTCGGGACGAAGCTTGGGCTGTGAGGGAAGCCCGGGTCCCGAGTGCCAGAGAGAAGCTAGTGCTGGCAGCCGGGGGAAGGAAGGCCTACTCTTGCACGAATTTCGTGCATTGGGCCTCTAGTGAATTGTATAAGAAGGCCAGCTAAGACATTATACTCCATTGGTATCATGATTTTTTACCTCAAGACCTATATAGTCACAAGAAATACCAGCACGCTCAGAGAAAGCAGTTCCACACAGCCACGGTCCCCATCAGGATGTCTCCCGGAGAGAAGGGTGTGTAGTGGTGGGGCAGGGGCGGATGGGAATTCTATGCTGAGCTGAGGGAGGGTGATGTGAAGAGGTGGCAGCCAGCCTCTCTGGTCCAGACCCAGAGACCTCACTTCCTCATCTAGGCACGGACCACCTCGAGGGGGTCGCACTGCGCCCTCTGCATTCCATGTGGGGCTCAATCCTTTGTCCTTGTCCGCCTGTATAGTTTTTTAAACATCTGTCACCTCTACCCTCAGGCAGGTAAAAACAGTTTTTCTGTTGCCCAAGTTTATAAAAACACCCACACCGCTAATGCTCAAATGAAGAATACTTGTTTGTGCAATTGGATTTCACCGCCGATTCCTCATGAAAGTTTCACCCAAGGACCAAAGATGTGAAGGTCCTTACTCCTGCTCCACGTGTTGGCTATGCAGGGGCCACAGCTCCTCACCTGCTGGCACAGACCCGAGAGGTCCTAGTAGTTCGAGGTTAGGCAGAGGAGCAGGAGACAGCAAAGAAGCTGAGAAGGGGCAGCCTGTGAACGGCGAAGAGGATGAGAAACCTAGGAGAGGGTGGTGCCCTGGGAGACAACGAGGAGGATGGAAATGAACCCTCTGTGCTCAGCTGATGCAGACAGACCAGTTAGTGGTAGGGGCACATGGCAAAATGGGGTGGCCACAGAGCAAATGGGAGGTGAATGGAGAGATGGCAGTTGGATGGCTGCTGAGAAGTCTGACAACTCCCCAAAGAAATGGGGTGGTGCCCTGGCCGGCACAGCCCAGTGGTTAGAGTGTCGGCCTGAGCACTGACAGGTCATAGGTTCCACTGGTCCAGGGCACGCACCTGGGTTGCAGGTTGATTCCCTGGCCCTGGTTGGAGAGCATGCAGGAAGCAATCAATGTGTCTCTCAAATCGATGTGTCTCTCAAATCGATGTGTCTGTGTCTGTCTGTCTGTCTGTCTGTCTGTCTCTCT
>NW_005337792.1:0-203 GCF_000412655.1 Myotis brandtii | reverse complement strand
CTTTTATTTTAGCCACAGTGGATTTTCATACAATTTCTTTCTTTACTTTTTCTTTTTTTCCCCTTTATTGATTAAGGTATTACAAATGTGTCCTTATCCCCCCCATTGTCCCCTAATCCCACCAGTCCTGCCCTCATCATCATCCCCTCTTGTCTGCTTCCATCGCTTATGCTTATATGCACACATACAAGTCCTTTGGTTGA
>NW_005337791.1:0-303 GCF_000412655.1 Myotis brandtii | reverse complement strand
TGGGGTCCCTCAGCCTGGCCTGCAGGATCAGCCAAACTGGCTCTCCGACATCCCCTGAGGGGGTCACAAATTGCAAAAGGGCACAGGTCAGGCTGAGGGACCCCATCAGTGCACCATCAGGGCCGAAAGAGGGACCGTGGGAGGGCTCCAGGATGTGTCCCGCCCATCTTGCTCAGTCCAGATTGGCCAGACCCCAGCAGCAAGCTAAACTACTCAGAGCATCTGCCCCTTTGTTGTCAGTACACATCATAGCAACTGGTTGACAAGTCAACTGTCTGCCCCCTGGTGATCAGTGCATGTCAT
>NW_005337790.1:0-593 GCF_000412655.1 Myotis brandtii | reverse complement strand
TTATTTTGTGAATATTAACAAACTGATTCCAAACTTTCTAGGAAGAAGCAAAAGACCCAGAACAGTCAACACAATATTGACAAAGGACAAAGTTGGAAGACTGATACTACCCAATTTTAAGACTTACGATATAGAGTTACAGTAATCAAGACACTGTGGTATTGGCTAAAGAATAGACAAATAAATCAATGGAACAGAATAGAGTGCCTAGATATAAACCTATATAAATATAGTCTTCTGCTCTTTGACAAAGAAGCAAAAGCCATACAGGGGAACAAAGATAGTCTCTTCAACAATGGTGCTGGAACAAATGGACATCTATATATAAAGGGAAAAAATGGATCTAGACACAGAACTTATATACTGATACCATGTGCAAACTTAACTCAAAGTGGATCACAGACCTAAATGTAAAATGCAAAACTATAAAATTCCTAGAAAATAACATAGGAGAAAACCTACATGACCTTAGGTATGGTGATGCCTTCTTAGATACAACGTCAAATATACATCCATGAAAAAATAGTTGATAAGTAGAACTTCATTAAAATTAAATACTTCTGCTCTGCAAAAGACAAAGTCAAGAGAATGAG
>NW_005337789.1:0-399 GCF_000412655.1 Myotis brandtii | reverse complement strand
AATACGGCTTTTCTGGCTGGAAGCCCTGGGCTGGCATCCCAAAGCTGGCCCCTTCTGGCACTCAAGGGAAGTTAACCTGAACCCAGTGTCTTCCAGCTCTAAGGTGGTATCACTATCCCCACTTGCAGGGCAGTGCCTATGACTACATTTACTTATGTCATAAGCCTACTATATTACCTGGCACTTGGGATACTTATGGTGGCAGTGCAGTAACATAACCATAAAAAACATCTAAAGACTTCCATGTGCTAATACCTTCATTTAAATTATACTTCACATATTGTTTTTCTTATTCCTCACCCAAAGATATGTTTTTACAGAGAGAAGAAAGGAGAGAGAAAAACATCAATGGGCTGCCTCCCGTACGTAACCTAGGTATGTGCCCTAACCTCCAACCCA
>NW_005337788.1:0-1119 GCF_000412655.1 Myotis brandtii | reverse complement strand
AGAAAGTTCTCATGTCAAAATAAATCAATCACAATTTCTACATTCTTTACTGGAGTCGTCCCAAAATAACCTACCTTTGATGGAAGTATTATCAAAAACAGCACAAAGCAGAAAATATTGTATGTTAGTATAACCATAGGAATTTAACAAAATATCAAATTATTAAAAATATATAAAAGTTTCTTGATTAGAATTATAAATTGCATTTGAGTCACTTAAATCAAGTAGATGGACACAGCACTCTTCAAAAGTTAGAATTTTGCTTTTAATATATTTAAATCTAGATCAGACTTAATATTTTACTAGAGAGTTACAGTATAATAAATGGGGCTGTTGAAACATGTAAACTTTTATATTCTAACAACTTGAATTAGAAGGGTCTCAGTTCTACACCTTGCCTTTCTTAAAATTTTGTAATTATTGATGTTAGCGAGAGAGGAAGGGAGAGGAGGAAAGAGAGAGATGTCAATTGTTGTTCCACTTATTTTTTTATGCATTCATTGGTTGATTCTAGTATGTTCCCTGCTTGGAGACACAACCTTGGTGTATCAGGACAACACTTTAACCAACTGGGCTACCTGGCCATGGCCTACAACTTGCCTTTAAAAAGAAAGATTAAATGAGGCAGAGGGGAAAAATCTAGTTGAATATAACTCTGAGAAAATTTTGAAAGATGAAGGTACTACTGTGGTACAAATTGCTGTCAAGCCTGGGAGAAAAATATTTCCTGTGAACACTAAAGCCATTAGGGACTCCAAGGTCCTTTATGTTGAGCCAAGAGCAAGTGAAGGAGAAAATACGTTGGAAGCGCTGTTGGGAATTGTCCAAAAGGAATTGGAAGAGAATTTTGTGCTTGTCCACAAACAGTGATGAAGTTGAAAAATAGATGGAAAAATTCAATGAGGGTGTGGAAAGATTATTTCTGAAGCATTTTGTTGGCATAAAATAATATGTTCAACAGTCAGAATGATGCAAAGAATGTACATCAAGCTGAGTTTCAACCCACATATATTAGGTCCATGTCTTCTAGAAGTAGATAATTCTAAAACATTCTAAGGGGATGATTTATAAAACTCCTGACATGTTCTTTGAAGAGCTGGTCATCTTCAATCTTATCTA
>NW_005337787.1:0-831 GCF_000412655.1 Myotis brandtii | reverse complement strand
TGCAGATCCACATAGGTGCGTAGGGCCAAACCAGGACGCTTGTTGCACCAGACATGAACTCACCCTGTCTCTGCATCCAAGCTCCAGGCCGGAGTGGGAAGTGGCAGAAGCTGCTGGGTGCAGGCAAAGAGGAGCACTCAGGAGCCCACCCTGGGGAGGTGGTGAGAGATGTGAGTGCATGTGAGCTCCCAGTCTCTGAGTCATGCTCCATTGTATCACTGGGCTTCACTTGAAACCCACAAATTCAAAGATACAATTATGAAGAATGTTAAGATGCAAACTCCAAGCATTAAACCTCAAGAGGAGAACCCTTCTGCGTGCAAGGACCTGGACTCTCACACTGAATACCCATAAAACAGGCCCTGGTGACATCATAATTTGTCATCCAAACCAGGGCAATTTTGATAATAAAGGGGCACAATTGTTTATGCCTGAGACAAGAGGCATAAACCATCTGATCTTAGACAAATTGTGATGAATAGTCATCTGACAGAAAGTAGAACTCAAATTGACCTTAAAAATTATAAATTCCTAAGCACCCATGAGTGAAGGTCCAGGGATGGAGTTGGCTGGAATCCTGTTCTATTCTGTATATAATTCTCTCCTCTCTGCTTCTCTTCATGTCCTTTTGTCCTGAGGCAGTTACAGTTATGGTAGCTGTAGCAGTCCTAGAACTTACATCTAGTTAAAACAGTACCCAGAAGAACAAAGCTCTCTGCCACCCCCACCTTAGGTACCTCCAGAACAGAAAAGGCCTTTCTAGAAGCTTCAAGAAACCTCTATTTGAGTTGCATCACAAGCCCATTTCTGTACCAAGTACAGTAAAAAAAA
>NW_005337786.1:0-536 GCF_000412655.1 Myotis brandtii | reverse complement strand
ATCCATTCTGGTTCTGTGATTAAATAGTCTCTGAATTCAAGTGTTATGCCTATTGACATTCTTTTATGTCCCCGTTTCCATTTACCATTGACTTTCCCCTCTGTTAGCAGTCACACCTCGGTAGCAACTCAGACCTTGACCAACCATAGGGCAGGAGGTTCCCAAAGGGTAGGTGTGGTTTCCCTTTCATGTCCCACTTACTCCTCAGGGCACGGTGGGCGGGCTTTCACCCCCTCATGCCACTCTAGCTTTGTGAAGTTTTAGAGGACTTCCAGTTCTCTTCGTAACTGACCTCTGTGTATCATGTTTTAAAAAGTATCCCTGTCATTCACTGCTTTCTCTGACACCATCCTTTCCCCATTCTCTTGCCATCAACCCTTTCCCCCCATGGAATCCACTTGCTATCAAATCTCCAGGTAATGGCCCAGGTTCTCAGACTTTTTTTCACCATATCCTCTCCCTTTGGAAAAGTTTAGCAGTTTCCATAGATTTTTAAAAAATATTTTTAATTGATTCCAGAGAGGAAGGGAGAGGGA
>NW_005337785.1:0-1400 GCF_000412655.1 Myotis brandtii | reverse complement strand
TATTAATACAATGTCTTAGTTTTATTGAGGAGCAAACAATTATTTGTGCTAGAATATGCAACTGAAAACTATCTGATGTCTAATTGGGAAAGTGAAACTTTGTGGGGTTTGTTTTTTTCCCCCTTTGGAATCAATTCATTAATAGGAGTGTTTCGCATTAGGTTCAGATTGCCCTTAACGAAGCTAAACTTAGTGAAGAGAAGGTGAAGTCCGAATGCCATCGGGTTCAAGAGGAAAATGCTAAGCTTAAGAAGAAGAGAGACCAGGTAAAGAAAAGTTAACGCGTAGATTATGTAAACTAGAGAACCCAATACCATTGCCTCTTGAATATCTTTTCTCAGATCTGTTTTTAAGGAAATGAAATATGTATGCAGGATTCTATTCTGAGATATGCAGAGTTTAAACTGTGCTTCCCAAATTGAGTACATGTGTTCGTCCTCCATCTGTTCTGGATTTTCTGTTCTTCTGTACAGTTTCTTAGAGCTAGGGGAGTGCTTAGTCTTTGTCTTCAAACACCAACCAGTTATTAACCTGAATGGCCTCAAGGGGGCGGTGGATTTGCTTCTCAAACTAAAGAATTAGTCTAAGCAGTTCCTGCTTCACTGACCAAGGGAAGATGACATGGTCTGGGTCTGGGAGACTGAGATTGTTCCCTTCTATTCCTACTGGGTGTTAGTTCTTTGAATTGGCTGCCATTTTCTGAAGGATACAGTAAACTGCATCAGCTTTTTCCCAGCTCTTCTCAGCCCACTGCAGTTCTGAGGGTTGGAGCCACTCTCCCTTCGCCCTTAACCGAGGCCTTAGCCCATGGGGATGGGCAAAGAGGAGCCTGGCTCCAGAATAACCTGTCTCAGTCACGTGGTCCTGATGTCTCCAGCACAAAGCCCTAACTTTCGGAAATTCGTGTGCTTTAACTTTTCAGTTGCAGCAGGAAATCAAAGACTTGAATAAATCCCACGCTGAACTCAGTGAGCAAATCAAATCATTTGAGAAGTCTCAGAAAGATTTGGAAGTAACTCTTACTCAAAAAGATGATAATATCAATGTAAGTTCATTCTCTCGAGCACATGTTTAGTTCTCATGGATTCCCACACAGCCAGGAGGTTCTTTCTAATATTTTGCTTCTTTTCTAGGCTTTGACGAATTGTATCACACAGTTGAATCGGTTAGACTGTGAATCTGAATCTGAGCATCAAAATAAAACAGGAAATGAATCAGATGAACTAGCAAACGGGGAAGTGGGAGGTAAGATGGGTTTCGGGGAGGCTGGTCCTCTCTCTGCCTTCCTGTCTTTAATCAAGTAACTGATGCGCCTTCAGAGTTGTGGGCGCACATTGCTGGATCTGTGTGTGCGTCTGTGTGTGTCTGTGTGCGCTGGGCAGAGGTGGGTGGCTGGGCTG
>NW_005337784.1:0-481 GCF_000412655.1 Myotis brandtii | reverse complement strand
GGACACTCGTAAGTCAAGGCCCCACTGTATAAAATATTTCCTACTTCATCTCACTTCTATCCATTCCATTTTATTGCCATGAAACACATTATAACTGTGGTTTATCAACTTGCGAGAATCCATTCAAATTTTTTGTAACTCTTACTATCTTGGTAAACTTCATTTAGAATTGAGGTTTTTAAGTTGGCAGGATAGGGTGAGGTTCTACGCAAATGTAAGTAAATTTAGAATTCTAGAAAACACTGCTCAGATTGTCTGAGCATAAGCATATATGCAATCTTATAATCTCATATATAGATTATGCCACTTATTAAATATGGCTTTTGTTTAAATTTGCAATATTAGGTACTCTGTAAAAGTTGGACATATGTAATCAATAAAGTAAAAAGACTTGACAGATAGCTGACAGACAACCCTGGCCAGTATTGCTTAGTGGTTACAGGGTTGAACTGCATACTAAAGGGACGCAGGTTTGATTCCT
>NW_005337783.1:0-799 GCF_000412655.1 Myotis brandtii | reverse complement strand
AACCTCCTGGTCTGTTGCATGTGATTCCTGACAAAGCGGTCTTTCCACAGGGGCAGATGGAGCCGCAGCCCCGGTGGGCGCTTTGGGGAAGAGCCAACATCATCCTGAATGGGCTCAAATGCCACAAGGCCAGCCCCTGCGTGCTGGCTTTCCGCTGTCACTCATCTGCTCCATGCTCAGTTCCCCCGCCTGTGAGGGGAGGGCCAGCACAGTGCCCAAAACACAGGTCACTTGACTAAGCGCAGACCCTGCAGACCCTGCGCACGCCCTGGCCTGCGTCTGCGGGCACGGGAGGCACATGTGCTCATGCTGGTCGCCAGCGGCGAGGAGAGTGGGAGAGGGAGGGTGGGATGGGCTCTGCTCCCCACCCAGAGAACGGTCTGCACCCTCCAGTACGGCACCCTGCAGGCCACAGACCGAGCTCAGGAAGGAGGCCAAGGCCACAGTAGCGTCTTTAGAGAAGATCCTGTTCATCGTGCTAATGATGTGTGTCTTAAATAATAATAATAATAATACCCCAAACGTGATCCAAGACATCCCTCTTCTGGCAAAGATCCCGACTTGGAAAGTGTGAAGGGGCCAAACACTTTGGTGGGGAAAGGGACTGACAGCGGGATGCCCAAGGCAGGCGGGGCGGCCTCGGTGCGCAAGAAGGCATGGGAGTGGGTTAGCCCTCTGCATGGGATAGCCATGCCCCATTCATACGGTGAAGTCCTCGCCCCCAGGGCCTCCGGATGTGGCTGTATTGGGAGGTGAGATCTTCGCAGAGGAGATTAAGGATAAATGGGGCCATGATTGT
>NW_005337782.1:0-490 GCF_000412655.1 Myotis brandtii | reverse complement strand
TGACTGTCCCTCTGCTACACTCACCAGCCAATCAGGAAATAGTATGCAAATTAACCTCATCACCTCCATGGAGAATGACAGCAGGTAGGAGATAGCTCCCAGCACAGCCTGCTTGGCTATCTCCTCGGGGACCCTGGTGGAGAAAAACGCCGCCTGCAGGCAGCTCCCAGCACAGCCTGCTTAGCCATTGCTGCAGTGACCGGGGAGCAGGCAAGTGTGACCCGCAGGCAGCACCCAGCACGGCCTGCTTGGCAGTCGCTGTGGTGTGGAGCAGGCAGGCCCTGCAGAGAGCAGAGAACCATGAGAAGCGGGCCTTAGCCATCAGTAGGACATCCCCTGAGGCCTCCCAGACTGGAGAGGGTGCAGGTCAGGCTGAGGGACACAACCCCCCATGCCCAAATTTTGTGCACTGGGACTCTAGTAATAAATATTTATTGAAAAAATTCATGGAAAATTTGACTATATACCACTTTTTTATTGTTTAAAGTAT
>NW_005337781.1:0-449 GCF_000412655.1 Myotis brandtii | reverse complement strand
CCATTTGAGGAGCAGCAGCAGCCCACCCCGGTCCAAGAGCAGCAGCCACACGAACAGACCGCCCACGTTCGAGGAGCAGCAGCCCTGCTCAGCATGCCTCGGTCCAAGGAGCAGAGCCACACACAGCCTGCACCTGTCCAACGAGCAGCAGCTGGGTGAGTGGACTGTCCCCATCCGAGGAGGAGCAGCCATGCGTGCAGCTCACTTCTTTCCAAAGAACAACAGCCGCACAAGCAGCCCACCCCAGTCTGAGAAGCAGCAGTCTTGAAATCAACCTGTGAAAGTCCAAGCAGCAGTAGCCCCACAAGCAACCCACCACATCAGAGGAACAACAGCAGTGTGCAGCCAGCCCCCATTCAAGGAACAGCAGCCACGTGAGCAGTCTACCCCAGTTCAAGGAGTAGCAGCTTCATGATCAGCACACCTTCTGTCTGAGGAACAGCAGCTGT
>NW_005337780.1:0-617 GCF_000412655.1 Myotis brandtii | reverse complement strand
GCCGGAAAGATCAGGGTTCAAACTCAGGTTCCATCATGCAAGGAATAGCTCAGTGCTGCCAGTGAGGGAACTGAAGGAGAAGAAATTGAAGATTCTAAAGTCAGTTTAGGAGTCAGACCAGCCCTTCAGTGCCTTTTGCTGGCTGCGTGCCTTTGAGCAGGTTTGACTTCTCAGCCTCAGTTGTCTCATTAGTGAATTGGCCCTCCTACCACCTCTTTCCTCAGGCAAATTGATAACACGTGTAAGAGGCCCAGCGAAGAGTCGTTAAATGGAGGTTTCCTTCCTGCTCTCTGCATGACTGGGTGGTGTCAGCTTAGAAACCAGTATCATCACCTGCACACCCCCAGACACGGGCTCTAGTGATGAATGTGACCCACAGCAGGCCACCCATCTCTCCTTGCTGCACTCGCTCTCAATTAAAGTGGGCAGGACACTGCCTCCTTCTCCCCACATGGATCTCCAAGACGCTTCTCTCTTCAAATGGCTCCTGGTGGGTAGAAGGACAGACTGGACAGTGATGAGATGAGCCAGCTCTGGTCTGCCAGGGAGCCCTGGATTCCCAGGGTTGAGTGTATTATGAGCCTTAAAATGCCAGTACAGGGGCTTGGAGCATTGAT
>NW_005337779.1:0-1327 GCF_000412655.1 Myotis brandtii | reverse complement strand
TGGACTTTAATCCTGCCCCACTCACCCAATCTTCACCAGCCCAAATATACAACATAAGAGAGAAAAGTTTTGTGTTTGCTATGCAAACTTTGCTTCAGAAAAATTTGCTTGATCCCCTTCCCCCAGTCACCCCCTTCCAACAAGTTTGCTACATGTGAGGTCATTCTATATAGAAATTCTAGAATGACAGTGCTTTGCATTATGTCATATTATATTCAAACAGAATTAAGTGTCATGGAAAGTTGAACTTGAACCATTGGATTCAAAGTCTAGTGTACTAGATATTGCATTATGGCCAGACAACTAAATATTTTAGAAAGCAAACTGAGTCTTTTTACTTGTTACCTCCAGCTTTCTGTGTATCCAAAATGCTTCTATTTAATGCTATCCATTCGATTGTGAACTGTATTAGAACATGGGGAACAGAGTTGGTCTTTCAGAAAGAATGGGGGAGCACATAAGTGTAGAACTTTGTTCAATATAAACAGGAATAGAAATCTAAATAAAACATGTCTAATTTATGTTCATATCTCTCAAGTATTAATCCTAGCAGCAATAAGAAGCTGCTGAGGATCCCAAAGTCATCTTGGATACAGACCCCTCTCCCGGTGCCCTCTCTTCAAGCCAACCCCATTACAGCTCACTCAACTGCCTCACACGCAAGAGAACACAGCAAACCCCATTCCTCATGGAATTTAAGCAATATGTTAGGCAAGTATTCAGAATTACAATTTTGAACACTATGTAATAATATTTGGCCTGCTTATGGTCAATAAAAAAAGCAGAAAAAATTTTTATCCATGCTATTGTGTCAGGAGAGTATTTTTGAAATATAACAATTCCCCCCGGTATTTCTTTTTCTGCCTTGACCCTGCCCTCTGTTCAAACACCAGGCCAGACCTTCTTTGTCTCAGAAAAGGTTAGGATAGCATCAAGCAGAGAAAGTTAGTCTTTTCAGATGTGTGAGTCAGTTGCATGGGAGAAAAGAAAGGACCTAGACTAGAAAAACACTAGGAAAGGAGAGTTGGACAAGCACAGAGAGCAGAGACACTGTCAGGCATCAGAGAGAGGGGCCTACACTTCACTCCACATGCTGAGCTCTGGAGAGGAGGCAAGACCCTGGGGAAGGAGTGGTGACATGGGAAATGACTGAGAGCCCCCAGCCCTATCATGGTTTTAGAGATAAACAATGAGCCCTCCACACTCCAAACTGGCACAGAGGGGACCCTGAAATCAGACAGAACCACAGGGGTTGTTCCAATGGGGCAGCTGGCATGAAACAGGGCTCAAGGGACAATCAGAGCGATCTGCATCTCAGCCAATGCCA
>NW_005337778.1:0-977 GCF_000412655.1 Myotis brandtii | reverse complement strand
TACAAAATAGTCTTTAGTCCATTGTCTTTCATTTCAATGTTCTCCATAACCATTTCTATTATTTATTATTTTGAAATTGCATGTAAATCAACTTACCTATATAAAATAGACAAATTATATCTTCAACCTCTTTATGTCTTATAGAAACGCTGGCTTAAACAATGTAAGTAAAGAATTTTGTATGATATGATGTACATAATAAAGGCTCAAACATATCAGTCATCCCTCCTTTTCAAAAGTTTACTTTTCGTTTATATTTAACAATATTTTCCTTGGAATGGTAATGTATTTGTTCACTAGAATTCTAGTATTTTTCTGCCTACCTTGCATATAGCCTTTATATACTCAAAATTGAAGATACTTTACCTAATTTAAATATATCATTTTACAGATGAAGACATTTTAAACAGAAAATTACTGGGTATTGTTTAAAATTATTCAGAAGATGAGCATCAGAATTAGGACCAGAATTTAGGCACCCAACCTGCCAGTTCAGTGTGTTCCTTCTGCTAGGCTGTGTGGGCAGTACATAAATGTTGTCACCATCTCTACCCAAGCTCATACTCAAGCTGCCAAGAGGTTGTGCCAAATTCTCTAATACTTCCATTTCCTATTCTCCAAATGCAAAATCAATAAAAATGTAATCATTCCAGACCCTAGTCTTTTGGGGTGCACTCTTTATGGGTTCCACTCTAGCATTCTTACAGGACAGTGAGTGAATCTAAGTTTTTTACTAAGGCCTGGATGTGCATCAATGGCCATTTCTTACCAAACCACAGGTATAGACTAATGAAAAGAAAAGCTTCTGCACAGCCAAAGAAACCATCAACAAAATGAACAGGGAGCCCACTGTATGGGTGAACATATTTGCCAATTATACATGTGATAAGGGCTTAATATCCAAAATATATAATGAACTCATAAAATTTAACAAAAAGATGACAAATAATCCAATTAAAAAGTGGGCAAAGGACCTA
>NW_005337777.1:0-261 GCF_000412655.1 Myotis brandtii | reverse complement strand
ACATAAACTGATGAACTAAAATAGATCCAGAGACATATGAGCCTCGAACAGACCATCCCACCTCAGGGGGAATGCTGGGGTGTGTGTGGGGGGGGGAGGGGTGAGAGGTCAACCAAAGGACTTGTATGCATGCATATAAGCATAACCCATGGACACAGTCAGTAGGTGGGCTTGAGGGCATGAGCTGGGGGCAGGGAATGAGCGGGGAGAGGTCAATGCGGGAAAAAGAATTCATATGTAATATTTTAAACAATAAAAAAA
>NW_005337776.1:0-560 GCF_000412655.1 Myotis brandtii | reverse complement strand
AGGAGCGCACAGGGACCCGAATTCGGTTCCCGGTTCGAGTCCTGCTGGTCCCGAGTGAGGGGGGGCCGCCCAGGGTGGAGAGGGGGTGCCCGGGGCCCGCGGGGCTTCAGAGTTTGGCTTGGCTCCTGCGGCTCCTGCAGGGAAGGCCAGGCCTCAGGCGCACAGCGCGCACAGACGGGAAGGCTGGGCTCCATGGCTCAGCTGCGGAGAAGAAGGTTTCCAGGGACTCCTTCCTTCCCTGCGCATTTATACCCCCGCCCCGGGCTCCCAGGGGGCAATGCGAGGGGAGTCAGGCTGGGTGTTGCCAATTGGGGCGGAAGGTGGGACTTAATCCAGGTCAACACCACGTTCCTGGGTTGTGGGCTCCGTCCCCAGTTGGGGGCGTACAGGAGGCAGCTGATGCATGATTCCTTCTCATCCTGGATGCCTCTCTCTCTCTCTCTCTCTCCTCTCTCTCTCTCTTTCAAAATTAGAGATTTTTGTGGCAGAAGATGGTTCCTTCACGGGTCTCAGTGGAGGCCGTCCCCGGGAGTCCTGGGCCCCGCGGCGCCTCCCAAGGA
>NW_005337775.1:0-1184 GCF_000412655.1 Myotis brandtii | reverse complement strand
CCATTCTTAAAAAAGCAAGCTAATATTAGATTTTGATGTTATTCTTTATTTCCTTCAGACTAATAACTCACTATGAGTTAACTAATATGATTCTTCTATGTAAAAAGCAGTTTTTCAAAGCGACAACTTCCTTGGAGTTAATATCTTTGCTGTAATGCACAAATATTTGGAAGTAGAAGTTGGAAATGCAGGAAAAGCCATAGCATCATCAATAGCAAATGTGTCCAGCAGGTGGAAACAACAAAGGAACATAACGAACTCCATATCTCACTTTTTGAAAACATTCTTTTATGTCACTAAAGCCGTTTGAAATGCTCCTAACTGATATGCTGTGTCTTGAAACAAAGCAGCCCATGTCTACAAAATCACAAAGTTGTTTGCAAGCAATGAACACACTCTGTTTCCTGGAAAGTTTTACTGGAAGTTTAATTTAGATTGTGTTATTCAAAAGGAAAAAGGGAAATTTTGCCCAGCTCGTGTGGCTCAGTTATTGAGGGTTGACCTATGAACCAGAGGCCACTGTTTGATTCCCGGTCCAGGCACATGCCAGGTTGTGGGCTTAATCTCCAGTAGGGGCCATATAGGAGGCAGCTGATGGATGATTCTCATTATTGATGTTTCTCTCTCTCCCTCTCCATTCCTCTCTGAAATCAATAAAAATATATTTTAAAAAAAGAAAAAGGGAAAAAATTTAAATTTCTAGAACAATTAGTTCTAGACAACAATTCTGTATTTAGGAGCCACGGGTTGGAGTGGTGACTGGGGTTCACATAAAATGCATGGGGAAAAGTGGAAGATGGTCAACTTTTTTTCCCCATTTGTGACCATTCACAGCCTTTTAGCCACATCAGTGCATCTCAAATGATCTGTAGTGAGCAAAGCTTTTAAAACTTTCTTACCCATGCTGTGGCCAATATACAGCTCATGCCACATCTGACTCACCAGGTAAGTGAGACAGCATTCAACCCCACCTGTTTCCTTTAGAACAAGGTAAGTCCAGTGAATACCTGCTGGGATGTCATGGCAATGTCAAATTGCTCTGGAAGTTTCTGAAAGCATACTTGCCACTTCGGTACTGATCATGGCCCAGACCTGGTCAGACAGTTCACGAAAGACATCAATCACCATGCCAGACAGTGAATGATACTGAGCTAGATCACAGAAAGTGGGTGGGTAGGGTTTGG
>NW_005337774.1:0-250 GCF_000412655.1 Myotis brandtii | reverse complement strand
TGTGTGTGTGTGTGTGTGTGAGTGTGTGTGCGTGTGCATGTGCATGTGCGCACCTACCAGGGCTCCGGGCTCTCACAGCTCTGACCCTGTACCTCCGCTCTCCGCCCCGTCCCCCTGACTAGCTCGTCTCACCCAGAGGGAAGTGCGGAGAGCCCGCTGTGACAGTGGCTGTCTTACTGCGCTCTCTTCCTCCGGCCATGTTTACAAACACCGTGGCTCCAATGACAGCAGTGCTCCCACAGATGGTCCT
>NW_005337773.1:0-515 GCF_000412655.1 Myotis brandtii | reverse complement strand
ATATTAAAAAAAAAAAGAAACACTATAAACTCAAAATGTATGCGGCCGCTGCCATTTAATATTTCATACTGTTTTAAGCACATTGTTCTTTTATAAATGGAAAAGTTACCCATTCTAAAATAATGATAAATGTTATACTATAATAACTACACTTACTTCCATTATCAAATATCATGTACTGTGCATAATTGTATATGCTACACTTTTCTGTGACTGGCAGTGCAGTAGGTTTGTTTACACCAGCGTCACCACAAACACGTAAGTAATGCCTTGCACTATAGTGGTTACAACATCACCAGGCAATAGGAAATTTTCAGCTTCATTATGATCTTGTGGGTCCACCATGGTAGATGCACTCTGTTGTTGAAAAAACTGTTATGAAGCAGCTAGTGATGGTAATTGTACTTTTATTCTCTTCACGGAAAATTCAAGGACTCCAGAAATGTTACCTCTATTTTTCTTACCCAACACCTATGTTATCCTTTATTTTAATTTTGTGTATGTTTGAAATTCTG
>NW_005337772.1:0-524 GCF_000412655.1 Myotis brandtii | reverse complement strand
AATATACTTTAAAATAAAAATAATAAAAAGGAGCAAAGAAGGGTCCTAGAGCCTTCACAGAGTATGCTGACCCATGATTTTAGAGTTCTAGCCTCCAGAACTATGAGATAATCAATTTCTGTAGTGGTAGGAAACTAATACAGGTTTATTTTGATTCTTTTACCATTTCAGTTTCCAAATTTCCAAATTTTCTATTTTTAACTTCTATAGTGTTTATCCATCAAGATTTGAACATTACATTTTTATTTAAAAATGTCTTTCTGGAAGTGGCTGGTTTCATTGATAACTTTGCAGTGAAATGTTTGCATATCAAGGGAAAAGAAAGGAAATGCTTGCTTGTGTGTTTAAATGCATTGCTCTTGCCAAAATAAGAATAATTGTCTACCCATAATATGACAGTTAAGTAAGGGCTAATTTTGCAGCAGAAAACCTGCAGAGAATGAACTTTCAATCAGCACTGCTCCCCTGGGCAAGTGGCTACAATTCCATATGCAGGAGAAATCTCTGGTGCCCACCAACAGGCT
>NW_005337771.1:0-322 GCF_000412655.1 Myotis brandtii | reverse complement strand
CAGGCAGACATCCCCTGAGGGGTCCTGGACTGCGAGAAGGCCCAGGCTGGGCTGAGTTACCCCCCTCTCCCCCTGTGCATGAATTTTGTGCACCAGGCCTCTAGTCTATACATAATAGCTGGACCTATTTAGAATATTGTTTGGGTTACAGCGTGTACTATTAAATATGATTCTGTTATGAAAAATTATAGTTTGCTGACATTATTTACATGGTTAAGATTATACTCTTTAACACAATAATGAATGCTAAAGTTAAAAAGAAACATGCCAAGCCCAGCCAGCATAGCTCAGTGGTTGAGTATTGATCTATGAACCAGGAGGT
>NW_005337770.1:0-235 GCF_000412655.1 Myotis brandtii | reverse complement strand
TGCTAAAATATTCTCTGCTAGTATTAGTGGAGAGAAACGGTGCGCCTGCGCATAAGGTGCGTAAAGGAAATGAATGCAACACGATTTTAGTCATCAGTCATTAGCGAATGTTGTATTTCGTTATTAATAATTATGTGTAATAGAATATTGTAAAAATTAAGTTACGAAAGTTTCTTACATACCATTAGATTGGCTGGTCTGCAAAAATATTCATTGTGGGCTGCATGCGGCCCAT
>NW_005337769.1:0-438 GCF_000412655.1 Myotis brandtii | reverse complement strand
AGTTAGGTTAGAAATGTGAACCTCCTGCCAATAAAGATTATTAAAGCCCCCTCTCTTTTGAATTCTTTTTTTGTTACCTACAAGCTTTTTCAAGACTTTTTTACAAAAAAAAATATTCCCATCTTGCTTCTCAAATTAACAGCCTCTCTCTTTTCCTCCCTGTTAAATTTCTTGAGAGTTCCCAAGAATAATCTGCTTTCACAATCCAGTAATTCTTCATATCTGGTAATTTGGCTTCTCCATTCTGCACTGAATCTCCTTTATTGAGGGACAGCCTTGGTCTTGGTCACCACACGGCTTTCTGAACATCCTCTCACTGCCCGTGGTGCCTAAGCCTTTCTTTCTCCTGTTTTTGTGAAGTGCCTTTCTAGTCCAGTTTTGCCTTCTTTCTCTCTCTCTACACCAGTGGTTCTCAACCTTCCTAGTGCCGCGACCCTT
>NW_005337768.1:0-374 GCF_000412655.1 Myotis brandtii | reverse complement strand
GCTGACAGGACCAGACACTCTGCTGGCCACAGAGAGCTGTCTCACCAATGGCTGATTCTGGCTGATTCTGTCAGTCTCCACAGCAGTGACGAGGAAGCTGGGGCGACCGAGGGAGCCAAGCCCCACAAGCTACCCACTCTCTGTCCACTCTCCCGCTCTGTCAAGCCCCCCAAGCCGCCCGCTCTCCGCCTGCTCTCCTGCCCTGCCCCCAGCTGCTCGGTGCCTGTGTGCATGCGCGCTGCCCACAGGCCTGCCATCTTTGTTGGGTTAATTTGCATAACTTATGCCAAATTTACAAGGGTCAGTTTTTCTTCTTAAACAACCTTCATAGTTTTTTAAAAATTTAAGTTTTATCTTTCAGTTAAAAATTTTAA
>NW_005337767.1:0-246 GCF_000412655.1 Myotis brandtii | reverse complement strand
CCTGAGCGCATGAAGTCAGGGATCTGAGTGTTTTCTGCGTGGTACCATCGCCTGCACCTGGTTACCAAAGGCAACAAAACAGATGATACTTGGAGTCTTAAATGCTGAATAGGAGGTAATGCTTAAAATGCCTTTGAACCCAAGAACCTAGAATGGAAGATAGTCTTTGAACGACTAGTGGGAGAGTTTGATATATTTCAGTCAGGAGGCAGAGTCAGTCGGTAAACTAACCAAAATTCGCCTCCC
>NW_005337766.1:0-333 GCF_000412655.1 Myotis brandtii | reverse complement strand
GGGAAGAAACTGGCCCGGGGGATCCTCGCTGCTGGGGCCAGGCTCCAGGGCTGTCCCCGGGCAGTGGGGACACCAGGCAGGAAAAGCGGCCTCACGTCTCGTTATTGGAAAGGACCATGCTGGAACCTGGTGTGGTTCTTCTAGTCACTTACGTCCTCAACACACGAGTATAGTTGTTCAAGTACAGGAAAATGGTTACAGTGGCTTTTCTACCCTGTTATGGCATGTGATGTGTGGGGCATATTCAGAGTTCCCCATCTGTGGAGGCCCCCTTCTGGGAGTTTGTGGTGGTGTTGTTTTTTTTAATATATTTTTTTATTGATTTCAGGGAGG
>NW_005337765.1:0-510 GCF_000412655.1 Myotis brandtii | reverse complement strand
GAGGAGACTCTAGAGCAGTGTTTTGAAGGAGGAATGGGCTGTGTGTGCAAAGGAGAGAAGGAGGAGGTGTCATTGTGAGCGCGCAGGCAGAGGGAACAGCACCTGCAAAGGCACAGAGGTATGAAACAGCCAAGGGGCACTTGAGGAATTACTGAACCAAAAACAGGTTAGCGTTGGCTAGAAACACAGATGGGACAGATCAGGGAAAGTCTTGAAGGCCAGGCTTAGAATTAGTCGCACAGGCAACTGGGAGCCTGGAGGGTTCTGTGGGAAGATCTGACATGAACAGATTTGAAGTTTATAAAAACCACTCTGAGTGCCCTTGGCGGTCCCAGATCTGTCTCCTGCTTCAACCGTGTTTGAACAGAACAGACCCAGGGACGCCCCTTCTTCCAGCCTCCGGCCACTCTCCTGCCCCTTATCCAGTCACCACCTGCAGAACTCCCTCTGGGACCAGCCAACACACCAGTTTCCTTCTACCTTAACTCCTTATTGCCAAACAACCATGAG
>NW_005337764.1:0-765 GCF_000412655.1 Myotis brandtii | reverse complement strand
GGGGTGCGTGGTGTCTCCTGGGCTCACGGAGACGCTCTAGGAGGGATTGAGAGCTGCCGGTCGCTCTCTTCTGCGCCGACAGCTAAAAGCCGTTGAACGTACACTAGAAGTGGGTGAGTCGTGCTGGAGTGTGGGTTCCATCCTGGTAAAGCTGTTGCAAAAAAAGCAGAGGCATGCTTCCGGAAACGAGAGAGCCCGATCCGAGCCTGCTGCTCCCTGTCGCCAAGTGAACCAATGCAGGCACTAAAAATATTTATCTGGGGAGGGAAGGAGGGAGCAGCGAGGTCTGGATGAGTTAGGTCCTTCTCTATCAGAGGGAGGAACAGCCATGAGGTTGACGCACCCAGGAGAGAATGATGTGGGGACGGAAAGGCAAGTAGGAGAAGAAGCAGCTACAAACACGAAGAGGCTTTTGCCAGGCCCTGGCGGAGTAGCTGCGTCGGTTAGAGCGGCGTCCCAATACGCCAAGGTGAGGGGTTCAATCCCCCATCAGGGCACGAGAATCCAGTGAATGCATAAATGAGTGGAAAGCAAATCAATGTTTCTCTCTCTGCAAAAAAAAAAAGGGGGGGGGGCTTTTGCCCTGGCTGGTGTGTGGCTTGGTTGGTTGGAGCATCGTCCTCTACACCGAGAGGTGGCGGGTTCGATTCCTGGTGAGGGTACATACCTAGGTTTCAGGTTTAATCCTTGCTCTGGGCGCCTATGGGAAGCAGAGCTAATAGATGTTATTCTTTCTTTCTTTCTTTTTTTAAAAAATATATTTTA
>NW_005337763.1:0-458 GCF_000412655.1 Myotis brandtii | reverse complement strand
TTTTATGTAATCTGTATAGGTCATGAGGCAGAAAGGAATAAAGCCAAGATAAAATCCTCAGTCTGACTTCTGACCTGGGGCACCTGGCCAGTGTTCTGCCTTTGCCAACCCTAAGTTATTTCACTTCCCGGGATGCTCTAGGAAGAGATCACCTATTCATTGTGCTCTTCCCTTTGGGGCTTTCTGGTAGACCACAGCAAAGAGCAGTCAGGTGTGCCTGCTGCATCAACTATATAGGAAGGATGGATGGCTGAGGTCACAGGCAAAGAGCACAGAGTCAGCACACGGTAATTTAGGGCAAAGCCTCTGCTCCTGGATATCCCAATAGAGTTGTCCACTTCTTCCTCCAGTCACGTAATCAGCCCAGACAATCTTAGACATAACATCAGGGTCTTAATCCTTGTCTGCTCTACTTATCAGCTTTGTGACATGGGGCAAGTTCTTAATATCTCTGAGCC
>NW_005337762.1:0-521 GCF_000412655.1 Myotis brandtii | reverse complement strand
GGCACAGACCATGTCCATGTTGTGATGGGAGGCAGCAATGTGCTGTTGAACAGTGTTATCTATTTGTCTGTGAAATTACATTGACTAGCTCTGTCTTGTGGAGGCTGGTTGGGTCTCAATTCTGGATCTCTTGCCACCAATCTTTCTTCATGAGCTTTCTTTTTTAATGAATGTTATAGAAATACTAAAATATATTGAGAAGAATATAATAAACACTCATACGCCACCATTCCACTTAGGAAAAGAACATTACTAGTCCAGGTTTAGCTCCCTGCAGACCCAGCCTGCATCCATTCTCTTTCCTCTCCCCTTCTAAACATCAACCTGAATTTGGTGCTTGGATATATGTTGTAGAAATATCAAAACAACCATAGAATTGTTGTTTTTATGTTTCTACAACATATGTCCATAACTATAAAAAGGTTTTCCTTGAGGTGAAATTCCTAAAACATAATATCAACCTTTTTTTAAAAAAAAAATCCTTACCCAAGGATATTTTTCCATTAATTTTTAGGGAGAGT
>NW_005337761.1:0-692 GCF_000412655.1 Myotis brandtii | reverse complement strand
GATGTGATGCTGGAAGTGTTTGCACTTGTGTCATCTGCAGGTAAGACCTTCACATTCCCCCAGTGTCCTGAGGTGATGTCCCTTAGCCAGACCATGGGCCCTGCTAATTGCCCCACTGTCCTGTCAAATGCGCTGTGGCTGCTAGGGGTGAGCTCTGTGGAGAGCCCTGAGCAAAGGACTCCAGGAATATCCCTCACACCCGTTGCCTCAAAAAGTACAGGTAGTGTCCGGGAGTCAGGAGTCTCCCAGTGAGCTTACTGGGTCCCACCTTGCACATTCTCTTCCTGGGAGGGTGACTGTCCACATATAGGGCTTCCACTTCTTCCCCCTTCCTCTAGCTAAAGATTCTCTGTGACTGCCTGTGCCAGGTTATGGTCTTTCCTGACATGAGCCATGGCCTGTTACTGTAAGACCTCCTTAGTTGTTTGTAAAATTCTCTTTCCTGAACACTATTGCCAGAACTGCTACTGCTCGCCTCTTCATCACCTGTCCCTCTGCACTGCTGCCTCTGCAGTACTCCTCAGCATGGACCTGCACATGTGTTATGAGGCGCACATATGTGCTTATGCAGTCCTTGAAACCACCTACTCCTTTATTGAATTTTACTTGGAAAAAGACCTATCCAACCTCCTGCACAGCTTGCCCCTGTCACCAGCAAACAAGCCCTGCTGAGCGCTGTTAGCAGAAGACTG
>NW_005337760.1:0-349 GCF_000412655.1 Myotis brandtii | reverse complement strand
GACAGGCCACTCCAATATGAGCTCTGCACCTCCCTCTGACAAGTTTCTGTATCTTCATTTATTTTATACTAATAAAAGGGTAATATGCTAATTAGACCAGACATCTTCTGGACATCCTTCCAGACAAAGTCACAGTGGCAGGACCTGAGGCAGAGGAGGCTAGGGGCAATCAGGCTGGCAGGGGAGGGTGGTTAGGGGTGACTGGGCTGGTAGGGGAGGGCAGTTAGGGGCGATCAGGTCGGCAGGCAGAGGGGTTAGGGGCAATCAAGCATGCAAGCAGAGGCAGCGGTTAGGGGGGATCAGGCAGGAAGTTGAGCAGTTAGGAGCCAATGGTCCCAGATTGTGAGAG
>NW_005337759.1:0-281 GCF_000412655.1 Myotis brandtii | reverse complement strand
TCCAGGGTGTCCCCCTCGGAGTCCCAGTTGAGCATCTACGTTTCTTTAGCTTAGAATTACCACGCGTTTCACATGGCATCGCCCTCACCCTTTCTCCACGCCCCGGTTCCAACCGCTTCCGGCACTGGGGAAAGGGAAGGCCCACGTGGGGGACCCCCTCGGCCCTGACAGCTGCTGGGGCCCCGCTGGCCGTCTGCTTGCTGTTCTGAGCTCCGCAGGGGGGCGAGGGGCTCGCAGGAGACAGGCAGAGCGCGTCCCCACAGAGCGGTCAGCACTGCGTC
>NW_005337758.1:0-234 GCF_000412655.1 Myotis brandtii | reverse complement strand
CTGTCCCCGGGCGCCGGGCCCCCTGGGAAGCTGCCCGTGGCCTCCTCACCCCGACACCCTCTCCCCCCGCCCCACTCCTGCAGCGGCGGGACCTTCCCCTATGACGACGGCTCCAAGCAGGAGATCAAGAACAGCCTGTTTGTGGGCGAGAGCGGCAACGTGGGGACCAGGATGATGGACAGCAGGATCTGGGGCCCCGGCGGCCTGGACCCCAGCGGGAGGACCCTGCCGATC
>NW_005337757.1:0-608 GCF_000412655.1 Myotis brandtii | reverse complement strand
AAGATCATGTCTCTATACCTCAAAGCTGTAAAGGAAAATCTTTGAGATGCTACAGATGAACACTGACTCTCTACAGCCCAGGGAATGGCCCACAGCGCCCTCTGGACCCCACGCACATGCAGGGCCAGCAGAGCAAGGGCAGGGTCTCACCATAGATCACCTCCTGCCGCTTGACCGCATCCTTCTTCTGCTGCTTCAGAAACTTGCTGTCCACCACGCGGCTCCAGGACTCCGCCTCCAGCTGCTTGGACTCACTCTCGAAGTCGCCCATCAGCTGTCCTTCATTCATGTCTGTACCTACTCCTCAAAACAGCAACGAGCCAGCATCACAACCCTGGTCTGGGACCTCTCGGAAGCCAAGGGTGGACTTCCCTGGGTGTGAGCACTTCCTAGGACGCGGACACTCCGCGTGAATCCTGGGGTGTTCACAGAACCACCTTCCAGTAGAGAAGGGACTCACTGCCGGTTTGGGAGCGACACGCTCTCGCCAAGGCTTTGCTAGAGTGGTGAGCACCACACACATCAAATGCCATTAAGTCACGATTCCTACGTGAAGTAGGAATTGGATGGAACCTGGGAACTTTGCTTGTTTAAGACAGTAGGCTTAC
>NW_005337756.1:0-253 GCF_000412655.1 Myotis brandtii | reverse complement strand
TTGGCCCTGACCTTGTCCCTCCCGTCATGGGCCCCGCGCACTGTCCCCCACCTGAGCCGGGTGTGCACTGGGTCCCGACTGCAGAGGACGGGGAGCAGCGTGGGGTGGGAGGCCACACGGAGGCACCTCTGGGAGGGGCTGAAACCATCACGGTGGGAAGTGCACCCTATGGCCAGGCAGCCAGAGCCGGCATCACAGTGGAAGAGCCGTCACCGCGGGCGAAACCGGCCCGACATCCAGCCGGGAGCAGGGA
>NW_005337755.1:0-423 GCF_000412655.1 Myotis brandtii | reverse complement strand
ATCAGACCAGAGCCACCCCAAGACTTGCAGGACAGTATGTGAAGTAGCTAGTCTCTCCACACAGTTACCACGACTTCCTCATCTGCCACAGGTCCCCCTAGAGCACTCACCCCATTTTTCTGAACCTCAGTCTGTACCCCTAGCAAGGCTGCGGGAGCTCTGCCCTAGGGACCCACTTCTCCATTGCTGGGTGTGGCTCCTCCCTGGCTGCCTGCCATTTCCTGCACTACTACTTCCTTTGGGGGATGTTGGATGCCAGTTTCAGCCTGATCCCTGCAGGTCAAGGGACCCCACCAGTGCACGAATCTGTGCACTGGGCCTCTAGTTAAAGAATACTTCTGAAAGGTTGACATGGGTGGTGTGCATGGGCACCATCTCAGACAGTAGAGTTTAGGGAAGTGAAACTACTCTGTGTGGCACTGT
>NW_005337754.1:0-865 GCF_000412655.1 Myotis brandtii | reverse complement strand
GTGGTGAAGGACTGGGGCAGGGCATGGGGGTGGGCTAAAAGGGGTCAATGAGGGACATATATAATACTTTCAATAATAAAGATTTCATTTTTTAAAGTAAATAAAAGAAAAATTTAGTCAGTTCAGAGTTCAGCTCATTAGTGTGTTTTTTCTTTCTCTTCTCAGAAGCTCCCTCTGCCTTGGCTTCTTTCCAAGATGACTTCCAGGTGGGTTGGAATAGAAGGTGATCTACTTCCTGGTTCTTCCCCAGCCCCTGTTGGGGCAGAGCTCAATAATCTTGATTCGTAATGCTGGACGGCTTCCACTGCAGAAGTCCATGGTCCTCTGCCTTCACTTCTCACTGAGATTCCCGCACTTAGAGGCCTCCTGGTCCCCATATCCCTAGGTCTCCCTTGCTCTGTCACTACTTCCACGAACCCTTCAGGAAGTGGTACAGAAACTCCAGTGCAACAGGCATGGGAACTGTGGCGCTTCCTCCATCTGTGCACTTAGACCCTTTCATCAGCCTGCTTTAAACCACCATCTGGGCAGCAAGCACCTTGTCGCATGGACACTATGATAAACACGAGACTTCGCTAAGGGATTTCCAGTTGTCTGAGCTGCACCCTGAGTGAGGAATAAGCTCCTGGCACTTGGAGTTCCCAATTGGCTTCCTCCCTACCACAAAGGTGGGAGGTGGGGGGTGGAGGGGTGTCTCATAGAGCCTCCAATCTGTCCTCTTGCCTCTCCTCTCCCCTTCCCTCTCCCCTTTGACCTGCCCTGGGACTGGGCGGGCTTTCTTTTTCCTTTCTGTCCTTTTATCTGCTTTTTCCTTTTACCCTTCTATTCAGGGCTGCAGGGAGAGAAATGAGACTATTGAAAGGGG
>NW_005337753.1:0-298 GCF_000412655.1 Myotis brandtii | reverse complement strand
TACTATTTGTATATCTTCTTATCCTGTGTCCTTCAGCAGAGCCCATACTGCTTGAAATTATCATATAAAATTTTTTATTTCTAAGCTAGAGGCCCGGTGCATGAAATTTGTGCATGGGAGGCAGCGTTCCCTCAGCCCAGCCTGCACCCTCTCCAATCAGGGACTCCTTGAGGATGTCCGACTGGCAATTGAACATCTCTCTCACAATTTGAGACTGCTGGTTCCTAATCGATCACCTGCCTGCATGCCTGATCACCCCTTACCCCTCTGCCTGCCTGCTTGACTGCCCCTAACCTCT
>NW_005337752.1:0-413 GCF_000412655.1 Myotis brandtii | reverse complement strand
CCCCCCGCCCCCATCAGCAGCAGCTCGCCTCGGCGTGCCCTGCTCCTCTTGCAAAGCTGCTCCAGCACCAGCACAAACGGTGACCAAGGCCGGCATAAGCAGCAGCCAGTCGTGGCTTGGAACGTAGCTTCAACTAAGCGGCCACAAACCCAGCGCAGGTGGCAGCTGGCCTGAGCTCACATTGTGGTGCCTCCACAGGGCCAGCCTCGGTTTACAGAAGAGCCTCTCCCAAGCACCCCCAAGCCCAGAACAAGCAGCTACCAACACAGACCCCTCTGTCTCTCCTAAAAGACAGCCCCAAGCGGGGCACAGTGCTGGCTGACCTTGACCTCCAGAGCACCTCCCAAGAGGCTCCAGAAACAACACACCTGCTGGCTGGCTTCAGACCACACTAGAGCACCACCCAAACCAGC
>NW_005337751.1:0-303 GCF_000412655.1 Myotis brandtii | reverse complement strand
GCAGGAGCTGCCCTCTGGTGGTCAGTGCACTCGCACAGCTCAGCCAGAAGCCCTGATTTGGGCTTACAGCTGGTGAGCGCAGTGGCAGTGGTGGCGGAAGCCTCTCCTGCCTCCGTGGCAGCGCTAAGGATGTCCAACTGCTGGCTTAGGCCCACTCCTCACAGCCAGCAGGCCTAAGCCGTAAGTTGGACATCCCCTGAGGGCTCCCATACTATGAGAGGACACAAGCCAGGCTGAGGGTCCCCGCCCCGAGAGTGCACAAATTCCATGTACCAGGCCTCTAGTAAATTAATAAAATGCAAA
>NW_005337750.1:0-293 GCF_000412655.1 Myotis brandtii | reverse complement strand
GGTGAAGGCGGGGAGGACGCTGCTCCCGCAGCAGGGAGGTGCGTGACGCTGGTCCCAGGGCCGTGGCAGGAGGGAGGGTGTGGCCAGGCTCAGGGACACGTCCCGGGACATGGTCCACGGCGCAGCCTCGCAGGCCGTCTGCTCGTCTGGCCACTTGCAGAGAAGAAAACGTTAGGGCCCTGAAGTCCACATGTTCTGAATTCCCGGAACGAGATTCATGCAAAAAAATTCTTTCAGCAGCGTGTCCGCAGCCTGTCGCTGCCCCAAGCCCACACGGACATGGGTGGCGGGCC
>NW_005337749.1:0-249 GCF_000412655.1 Myotis brandtii | reverse complement strand
CCAGGATCGAACCAACAACCTTTCAGTGCAGGTGATGATGCCCAACCTACTGAGCCACAACAGCCAGGGCACTACCACTGCTCTTAAGGGACTCTTGGATATTAGAAAAGACATGTAAATAAATATAAATACATAGATAGCATGATTACAATGTGATAAAGACTATAGTAGATGCTACGGTTATACAAAGAATGGATATCCCCCTTATCACCGGTAAGCAGAGGAGGTAGCAAGCTATGGTGAGAAGTG
>NW_005337748.1:0-240 GCF_000412655.1 Myotis brandtii | reverse complement strand
CATTCAGTCTATTTGTATATTAGGGTTTTATATATATGGATACATCCTATATAATAAAAGCGTGGTATGAAAATTGTCCCCTTGACCTGGAGTTCTTCCGGGAGCTCAACTAGGAGGCAGGGCTGACTGGAGGAAAGGAGGGAGTGCCTGGCCGGCAGCTGGCAGTCACTAGTACATATATAGTTATGTACAATTATATATAGTCACATATTTTATTTATTTTATTCATTTATTTATATG
>NW_005337747.1:0-231 GCF_000412655.1 Myotis brandtii | reverse complement strand
GGTGGGGGCTGGCTGGTCTGCCCTGAAGGGGGTCCTGAATCAGGGTGGGGATCCCCTGGGGAACTGGGCCAGCATGAGCAAGAGGCCACAGGGGGTTTGCAGGAGGGCTACGACCCCATCGGGGTGGGTGGGTCTCTGCTGGGGGTGGGGCCAGCCAGGGTGAGGGGCTGATGGCCATTTGCCGGCTGGTCATGCCCCCAATGGGGTGAGGGTCCCTGCTGGGGTGGGGAG
>NW_005337746.1:0-225 GCF_000412655.1 Myotis brandtii | reverse complement strand
TCAACAAAACAACAAGAAAGCCCACTGCATGAAAGAATATATTTGCCCATGATATATCAGATAAGGATTTAATCTCCAAAATTTACAGAGAACTCATACAACTTAACAAAAGGAAGATGAATGATCCAATGAAAAAAATGGGCTACGGATCTAAATAGACACTAATCGAAAGAGGACATATAAAAGGACCAGAGACATATGAAAACTTGCTCAAAGTCACTAATC
>NW_005337745.1:0-326 GCF_000412655.1 Myotis brandtii | reverse complement strand
CTCCCCTGCCAGCCTGATCTCGCCCCTAACTGCTCTCCACTACTGGCCTGATCGCCCCTAACTGCATCTGCCTTGGCCCCCACCACCATGGCTTTGTCCAGAAGGAAGTCAGACATCCGGATGATGGCCAGTCGACCCGGCCTAATTAGCATATTACCCTTTCATTAGTATAGATACTAACTCATGGGGCTTTATTGACATCATTGGGCCAACTTTCAGGACTCAGTAAATTAGAAACAATACAAAATTTTATTTTTTCTTTCATGTTTGTCATCTTGCAAGCACATTTTCTAACATTAAAAAATCTAAGCTTCGAGAAATTGTTA
>NW_005337744.1:0-588 GCF_000412655.1 Myotis brandtii | reverse complement strand
GAACCTACAACCCAGATATGTGCCCTTGACAGGGAATTGAACCTGCTACCCTTCAGTCTTCAGTGCACAGGTGAATGTTCTAATCACTCAGTCATAGTGGCCAAGGCCATCCCATAATTTAAACCTAATGAACCTATAATTTTGTGGGAATGGGAAGTTGGGTGGGGAAGAGAATTTTTTAAAGCTCTTGACGTGCACATATGGTGCCCTCCGCTGTGCCCTTTGAAGTCATCTTCTAAATGCTATACATTCACCACATACAAATCAAAGATCTTGGCAAGTGACCTAAATCATATTTTTAACCCCATGCCAGTCATTCCTTACATGACTTTGAATGTGTCTGGGTCATTGATCTTATGCAACATTCTTGTCTAATGGTTTTTTTGAACTCCTAAAATCATTGAAATTGCTCAGTATTTATACTTATCCTATGAGAACCAGGCCAATTGTGACATAAAGTTTGTCTCTCTAGTGGTGTTAATAATCTATTTTCCGTGCTCTGCCCTCCTTTGTCCCACATGATATATATATATATTAGATACTTGCTTATGTATTGATTAAGAATATGGAATCAGGAACCAATGTTTC
>NW_005337743.1:0-271 GCF_000412655.1 Myotis brandtii | reverse complement strand
CTGTGGGCTTTGCAGGGCAGATCTCCCCTTTTAATGATGGGGCTGGGGGCAGCCCCTCTGGCCATTTCCCCGCGGTCGGCCATACCCTGTGTTTTGATCTAGCGGTTGCCCATTTTTATGGAATCTCGATTTACAATGGCTGGCCCAATGGTAGCCCTTCTGGCACCTAGGACACCAAGAGGTTGGATCTGTGTTGATCAGCTCAGGAGGCAGGATGTTCGCTCCTTTCCCTACAGCGCCTCCTTGTGTCCTTCTTAGTTGCCTACATTCT
>NW_005337742.1:0-308 GCF_000412655.1 Myotis brandtii | reverse complement strand
AATTGAAACTTTGTTGCCATAAGCAGAGGCCACAGCCAGCTCAGGTTTCGTGGGAAGCTTGGCTTCCTCCATTGCCTGGGCAACCAAGCCTCTTGCTTGCTCCAGCTCCGTGGCTGCCGGCCGCCATCTTGGTTTGGTTAGTTTGCATATAGTCACTCTGATTGGTCGGTGGGCGTGGCTTAGGGTGTAGCAAAGGTACAGTCAATTAGCATCTTTGTCTTTTATTAGTGTAGATTATGCCATTGTGGTCTGAGATGATGCTTGGTATGAATTCAATATTCTTGAATTTGGGGAGACTTTGCTTGTGA
>NW_005337741.1:0-550 GCF_000412655.1 Myotis brandtii | reverse complement strand
CACACCCAGCGCCCAGGGACCCTGCTCGCCGGCACATCTCACACAGAAAGGGGCCCACAGACCACGTCTCCAAGTGCTTGGGGGGCTTCGCGGAGGAGAGGAGGGCATGGGGCGCCATTCTTGGCGTTGCTCACACATTTAGCCTGGGCTTGGGGTTGGCTGTGAGCTTGGCGAGCTCCGGGTGCTGGAATCCGCAGGATGAGTCAGGTGGAGGCCCTCAGGGAGGAGGGGGCAGTAACCCCTGGAGAGGGCGTGGGGGGCACGGGGTGGGGACCATCTGAGGGGCTGAATCTTTAGCAAATGTTCCTGGAGCACCTGCGCATGCCTCCCCGGAGCTGGGACCCAGTCCCCGCCTTCCAGAACCTTCCACAGGGCGGGAGATGCGCGTTCAGCAAACTGTGGAGGGGACCTGCAGGGAAGGACCCAGCAGGATGCTGAGGAGGGGAGAGGGGACCGGGCTGTGACGGGGCCTGTGGAAGTGACACGATGTGGGAGTGGCCGAGTGAAGGGGCAGGGGCCCCAAAGGCAGAGGACAGTTGCCACACAGCCC
>NW_005337740.1:0-326 GCF_000412655.1 Myotis brandtii | reverse complement strand
TCAATTGCTCGCTATGACATGCACTCACCACCAGGTGACAGACAGTCAGCTGGTCAACCAGTCCCTATGACGTACACTGACCACCAAGGAGCACACACTCCTACTGGTAGGTCACCTTACTGCTAGGGTCTGGCTGATTGTGACTGAGTGAGATGGGCCGGACACACCCTGGATCCCTCCCACAGTCCCTACCCGGCTGGCCAACATCCCGCATCCCTCTCCAGCTCTGATCATGCACCGGTGGGGTCCCTTGGCCTGGCCGCACCCTCTCACAATCCAGGACACCTTGTGGGATGTCAGAGAGCTGGTTTCAGCCCAATCCCGCA
>NW_005337739.1:0-262 GCF_000412655.1 Myotis brandtii | reverse complement strand
GCCGGCTGGGGCGAGGGGCCACAGGCGGTTTGCCAACCGGCTCCACCCCTGATTAGAGTGGGGGGACCTGCTCAGGAGCAGGGCCAGCCAGTGGGAGGGGACAAGGGTGTTCTGGTCATTCTGCCATTTGGTCAATTTGCATATTACCCTTTTACTATATAGGATGTTAGGCTCCTTAACTGTTTTCTCTTAGCCATTATACATATACAAATTTGCAGGAGTATATGTATTAGTTTCCTAAGGCTGCCATAACAATTTACCA
>NW_005337738.1:0-226 GCF_000412655.1 Myotis brandtii | reverse complement strand
GGTTCCTCAGCCTGGCCTGCACCCTCTCGCAATCGGGGACCCCTTGAGTAGGGTCCCTAGGCCTGGTTGGCAATCAGAACCTATTGGGGTTTTCCTTCACCTGGCTGCCAGCAGCTGGCTCCGCCCCCACCGCTGCCACTGCTTGCCATCTGTGTGGCACTGGCCCCCCTCCCCTGCCACCAGACACCCCCCTCTGTGAGCAACAGGTGTGGGGTGTGATCGCTTG
>NW_005337737.1:0-864 GCF_000412655.1 Myotis brandtii | reverse complement strand
GCAGTGGAGCCTTCTGTGAATACTTTATTAAGTGCTCATATATCCTAGTTCACTAATAAAAATAAGGAGCGAGAATACTGGCACCTTTTATCTCCCATCATAATTGAAGGAGAGAAAATAAGTCTTTGGACTCATCGCCAATTTTTTTTCTCCCCAGATCATTTGTTTTCACTGAAATGCCTTGGTTTCAACCCACTCTGAAAAATTGGGATTTCATTATATGTGAAATGATTGACAGTTCACATTCTTCCAGGCTGACAAGATTCCTACATGCAGGGAAAGGGAGATCATACAAGAAAGGCCGAAATTCTTGCCTCAATTAGGTGCACACATCACTACAGGACCCAGGGGAACACTCGAGGGGAGGGAATCACACAAGGAAGTGAATACCAGGAGGAAGGGATTAGCAACTACCTACCACAACTACCTTTCCCAGACTCCCTTGCAGCTAGACATGACCATGTGACTAAAATCTAGCCAATGAAATATAAACAGGAGTTTTGTGGTGGAAAGACTCCTAAAAAGGTGAGTCAGAATGTGCTTCCTCTTTCTTGAAGCCAGGAACATAATGGCTGGAGCTGCAGCAGCCACCTTGGACCATGTTGTGATCTTTGGAATAGAAGCTAACATAGGAAGACCGAGGAAGACTGGTCTGTGATGTCACTGACCCACACTACCAGCCTTGACTGCCTGCCTCGGGAGTCTTTTATATCAGTGCTTTAAGCCACTGTATTCAGAGCTCCGTCCCTCACAGCTGAACTGTCTTAAATACTGCAGTGTTATCATCCCCACTATACAGAGCAGAAATATGAGGTTCAGAGGTACACAGAATTTATCCAGGGCGAAAAGCAAGTAAGTGGTTGA
>NW_005337736.1:0-201 GCF_000412655.1 Myotis brandtii | reverse complement strand
TTTAAGTTTGTAGGAACTTCTGCAGCGTTTTCCATAGTGGCTGTACCAATTTGCATTCCCACCAGCAGTGTACTAGGGTTCCCTCAGCAGCACTTGTTGTCTCTAGGCTTTTGGATAACCTTTCTATGAGGCGTGAGGTGACACCTTACTGTGGTTTGCTTTCCCCTGAGGAGTAATGATGTTGAGCACCTTTTCAGTACT
>NW_005337735.1:0-252 GCF_000412655.1 Myotis brandtii | reverse complement strand
TAGAAACATCGATAACAGAGAAACATCGATCAGCTGCTTCCTGCACAGCCCCCACTGGAGATGTGCCCACAACCAAGGTACATGCCCTTGACCAGAATCGAACCTGGAACCCTTCAGTCCGCAGGCCAAGGCTCTATCCACTGAGCCAAAATGGTTAGGGTGTTTTGTTTCTTTTGTTTCATGTTTTGTTGTATGGCATTTTGTTCTGTTCGGTTAGCACCTCTACAACAGCTCTCATGATGTGGTCGAGGG
>NW_005337734.1:0-269 GCF_000412655.1 Myotis brandtii | reverse complement strand
TTTATAAAGGGAGTAAGTGAAATGTAATGCTTTTATTCAACAGTTAATTATTTTTCCTTTTACATGTTTGCCTTAGAGTGTTCTCCTGTTTGCCAAACCTAAAGATGCTGGATGGCGTCCCGAAGCTACCAGAGGATTCTTCGCCACCAGAAACTAATATTTTTTCAAAATTATGTATTATCTCTTAATACATAATCTGTAAAGAAAGAAAGCAGTCACCATTGCTTTGAAAAGCTAATGAACACAGGAAATGCATGACTAACAATTGC
>NW_005337733.1:0-206 GCF_000412655.1 Myotis brandtii | reverse complement strand
TGGGGATCGAGCCTGCAACCCAGGCATGTGCCCTTGTTCGAAATTGAACCTGGGACTCTTTAGTCCGCAGGCCAATGCTCTATCCACTGAGCCAAGCCGGCTAGGGCCAGATAAGATTCTCAATATGCTTTCAGTTTTCCTAAATTTGTTAAGACTTATAACCAAGCATATGATCTCTTTGAATGTTTTGTGTCTACTTGAGATGT
>NW_005337732.1:0-225 GCF_000412655.1 Myotis brandtii | reverse complement strand
TTCTCCCTCTGGGCTTTCTTCCTCCTTCTTTATTTTGCAAATATAGATATTTTGCTACTTCCAGCTCCCTTATCTTATGGAAATGTAACTGCCGCCTCTCCCAATTCCCTTGTCTTATGGAAATGTAACTATTGCCTCTTTTCAGCCTTTGCTTTTTCCATGGACCCTCTTAATTTAAAAAATTCCCTAAACCTGCTTATTTCACCCCTAAAAATTCCTATTTCA
>NW_005337731.1:0-308 GCF_000412655.1 Myotis brandtii | reverse complement strand
TGCAGGCTGGGCTGAGGGACACACACACACACACTCAAACACACACACACACAAACACACACACGTGCACGAATTTCATGCACCTGGCCTCTAGTATGTTAATAATGCAGGAGACTAGCTGAATTTCATTATGTGACACAGTAATAATGTTTGCAGTAAGAACGGTATAACAGAAGCATAATTTATCATACAAAGCTCAATTCAGTTAAAATTTATATATATATATCCCTCTTCATATGCAATACCTTCTAATAGATCTGAGGAAATAAGTAACAAAATAGAAAAAGTACCTACCTGATTTCATGAAA
>NW_005337730.1:0-1067 GCF_000412655.1 Myotis brandtii | reverse complement strand
CAGATTATTAGATACAGGACCTAATTTATTCAGAGGCATCTGAAGCATGAGAGGGGAAAATGTTCAATGGAAATGTTTAGAAATATGTCCTCCAAATAAGGCTGGACTCAAGCCAAATTGGGATCCAGGTGATATTTCATTCATTCATTCATTCATTCATTCATTTTCGAATCATTCATGTCCCAAACATTTACTTAGCCCTTTGTATGTGCTAAGCTCTATATCAATCTTTGCCTCAAAGAGCTCATGGTAAAATGGTACAATGGTAATTGTGTACCATGTGATGTGTGTTTCTTTTTAACTAAAATGATGGAGATTAAGCTACTTTTATTAAATATCTGAAAACTAGATCTCTCTTTTCAGTGTTTGTCCCCCCTTCCCTTCTTCCCTTCTTCCTGGACATAAGAACTGTGCTTGGAGAGAGATGGCTTGTCTCTTGTTTGCAGCTTGGTGTCACTGAATTTTCCCATTGGAATTTGAGCAAAAAATGATGGGGGTAACTTCTGTGTCCCTTACTTAAAAGGAAATACTTTGTTATGAAGTTCCATTCTTTCTTTCCCTCTGTCTGGGAAATCAATGCCACATAACCTCAGAAGGCATTATTGAAGATAACGGAAACTCCCTGCTTGCCTGCTTCCCAAGATGACTTAATGGAGCAGAGCTGGCCACCTGTCTTGGACTAGCACATAAGAAAGCAATAAACTTCCAGGTGCTTTATTCACTGACATTGGGGATCTCTTCATAATAGCTTCTATTGTAACAAATTAAGTAGTCATGACTTTTTTGAGTTTTGTTGTTGTTGTTGGCTACATGAGATTTCTGAAGTCAGAGAAACAAACTCTGGGTCCAAGCTCAACTCTGGAATGCTTCTGTTTCTAAGATGTACACATTCCCAAACTAAAATAACTTCTCATCTCTTCAGGTACTAAAGAGTCAAGATCCAATCTTTTTTCCAGGGCCTTACATCCTTTGCGAGTCTAAGATCTGTAAAATCAATGAAGAAGCAAGTGAGTGAATATCTATATTTTGTGTATGAGTGGATCACATTTCTCTTGGTGATGGTAGAG
>NW_005337729.1:0-239 GCF_000412655.1 Myotis brandtii | reverse complement strand
GAAGAAAAGTAAAAAACAAAATAATAATAAAAAAATTCTTCTCTTTCTTTAATTTATTATCTATCTATCTGTATATTCATCTATTTTTGGCAAAGGAGACTAGAGTAGAGAGCAAATAGGCTGAGTTTGGTGAGTGTAACTAATTAAACAATTAGGAGAAGAAGAGAGCAAGCGAAGACAGGAAAAACAAAAGCATAAAAAATGGCTAGCAAAGAAAGAGAAAAGAGAAGTGTGCATGG
>NW_005337728.1:0-571 GCF_000412655.1 Myotis brandtii | reverse complement strand
TTATTCAAATTTCTGTGATTCTTGTTTCCACTGGGCATATCTTATCCCCTTTTACATTTGCTTTGAAATTTGCTGAAACATAATGGGAATCCAAAAGTTCCCAATACTGGGGAGGAAAAGTGTATCTATGTAATGCTCTCATAGGTCATATTTATAACGTATTGTACATAAGACAGACCAGTACTGAAGAGACAGATTCTAGCTCCAAATTCATTAGTGATTTTTTGTGATAGGAGATATGACAACTTCAGCCCTTTGTTTCTTCATATTGAAGACTGGAAAATGATACTATATGATTTCTTAATGAAAAATAAAATTAGGTAGTATGTAATAGACACTTAAAAATTATAAAGTGAGTTACAGCAAATATCTTATCTTGCCTCAGTGAAGGGAGACCACTAAGCTGGCTCAAATTTAAGCATTGCAGAGAATGACGATTTAGAGTAGATTTGGGTTACGAGTGAATCAGCAAACAACGCATAGGATAAACACAGGGTCAAGGATTCTCATGAGTGGGCCTGACTCTAAGGTTTCTTCACTTGCCCTCACAGAGGGGTGCCCTGTGCTACAA
>NW_005337727.1:0-732 GCF_000412655.1 Myotis brandtii | reverse complement strand
TTTTATACAGTTGAGACACTCCCTGAAGTGGGTGACAGCTGGAAGCTGTCTGCGGACAGTGTTCCCAGCAGCTGGGGCAACATGTCTTTCATTGAAGGGAGATCTGGATGGTGCAACACAGAACCCACCACAAATATGCAGTCCAGTTGGGAGATATACGGAAGTACATAGGAAATTACAATACACTGAGATGGCATAAGATAGAGTTAAATACAGGGCTCTGCGTGGACATCTGAGAGATTGGCTAACTATATCGGGAGTTATGGGGGTTTAATAAAGATTTCCTGTTTTCCCTAAATGCTTTCTGAGCTGGTTAAGAGATACAGAAGGGAGTAGTTGGAGAACTGACTACCACCGTCATTACTGATAAAGCTGACAGCCAACCCTGTGGCTAACGTGTGTGGCCGTAATGCACCACCCAGTACTGAATCCTGGCCTCTTTACTCACCCAGGCACGGGCAGTGCTGGACCACGGTGGGCCTCCCCACTCAGAGGCATGACAAGGAACAAGACAGGATGGGAGCTCCCTGCAGCAGCTGCTCCCAAGAGGAAAGCAAGGAGTAGCAAGACGGGACCTGCCCTGTCCCCCCTCCCAAAGTCACCTGTCAGGTAGGTCAACCCACATGGGAGAAAACACTGGGACTGGGAACAAGCCTACTCTCGCCCCGCCCATGCACACCCATACAATGGAGGACTGGGTGATAGTGAGTTCCGTGGGGTGGTGGAGAGGAA
>NW_005337726.1:0-239 GCF_000412655.1 Myotis brandtii | reverse complement strand
CGCTCTATCCACTGAGCCAAACCAGCTAGGGCTATGGCAATACTCTTGACTCTTTCCCTATGCTGTCATTTACAGCCCTGTGATTATTTCATAATTACCAATCTGTACTTTTTAATCCCTTCACCTCTTTCACCCAGTCCCCCAAAACACTGGCAACCAGCAGTCCACTCAATTTGTCTTGAGTTTGTTTCAATTTTGTTTATTCATTTACTAGAGGCCTGGCACTGGGAAGGGGGGGG
>NW_005337725.1:0-657 GCF_000412655.1 Myotis brandtii | reverse complement strand
ATATATTATAAATATATATTCATGTGTTCTCATGGTTTCAAAATTTTCCGTTCACAAAAATAAAAACAAACCAATAAAGCAATTATTGATTGAAAAATATTTATAAACATTATTTTAAAGAGCATCACCATAATACATCAAAAGAAGAGCAAAAAATGGAAAAAAATTTCAGATTATATGCTGTGAGTTAATATTGTTAGTATAAGATGAACAGTTAGAAATCAATGAAATACATAGAGCACCTGAGCAAAAAGCACATGAATTGATAACTCTTAATGGTGAATGAGTTTATGGAAATGTGTTTAGCTATCAAAGACATGCATTGTAAAGCTATGCAGCAGTATTTATCATATCTGGATGTGTACCAGAATCACCCATGGAAATCACTATATATATTCAGGCTACACCCTCAGAGATAATAAGAATAGGAATATTTATACCTTGCCTGAAAAGCAAGATGTTTTGTTTTCCTATTTTATTTTTGAGGAAAGACTCTCAGAGTCATGAGGCTGGTAAACTGACAGATCTGAGATTTAAATGTAGGCTCTATAGCCTAAAAAAAAAACTGGACTATTTTTATGATATAAAGTAGACTTCATATATTTTTTCTTATTTATTTATTATTTTTTAAAATTTACCTTTATTTTTGAAAGTATT
>NW_005337724.1:0-254 GCF_000412655.1 Myotis brandtii | reverse complement strand
CTCCCACAGCAGGAGTGCCACTCAGCTGACAGACAGGTGGCAGATGCCGGGCTCACCACTAGCTGCAGTGGCATGAACCTCGCTTGCGGACACTCTCCCTGTGTGCCCAAGTGGTGGCAGTGGCAGCAGGTGCAGCGGGGCCAGGATGAGCAGGAGTGGTGCAGCAACCAGTCCAGGCTGGGGTACTTCCTGGCCACCTGCTGCTTAGTGCACTACTTCGTGCTGTGCGGGATAGATGCGGACAGCAGGCTGGA
>NW_005337723.1:0-399 GCF_000412655.1 Myotis brandtii | reverse complement strand
CTTCTCCCACTTTGCTGAGAGTATTTATCAAAAGTGGCGCTAGGTTTTGTCAAATGCTTTTTCTGAATCTATAGATATGGTAATGTTATTTCTGTCTTTTAGTTTGTTTATGTAGTGTATCATGTTTATTGATTTGTGAATATTGTACCAGCCCTGCATCCCTGGATGAATCCCATTTGGTCATGGTGTATCTTTAAAAATATGTTTGGATACAATTTGCTAATATTTTTTGAGGATTTTAGCTTCTATGTTCATCAGGGATATTGGCATGTAATTCTCTTTCTTGGTAGTGCCATCTGGTTTTGGAATTAGGATAATGGTGGTCTCATGAAAAAGTTTGGAAGTGTTCCTTCCTCTTGGGTTTTTTTTTTAATAGTTTGGGGAGTATAGGTGTTAGTT
>NW_005337722.1:0-223 GCF_000412655.1 Myotis brandtii | reverse complement strand
ATGATGAGAGAGAATCATTGATTGGCTGCCTCTGTACACCCCTTACTGGGGATCAAGCCCACAATCCAGGCATGTGCCCTTGGCTGGAATCAAACCTGGGACCCTTCTGTCTGCAGGCTGATGCTCTACCTACTGAGCAAAACCAGCTAAGGCTCTTGCTGCTTTTTAACTCTTTTTTCTACTTGATTCTCTAATTGGTTATTTATTTCTACCTTGTCTTCCA
>NW_005337721.1:0-564 GCF_000412655.1 Myotis brandtii | reverse complement strand
TCTATCCACTGAGCCAAACCAGTTAGGGCAATAATGTGTTTTTTTTCCCCTCCCAAAGCTTCGAATCCAATTTATGCTTCAGGAGAATGTGCTACATTTATCCTGTGGCTTTGCCCTCAGGGGTACATGCACCCCAGTCTGAGAAGCACGGAACTCGCCTGCAATAAAACATTATGCCGATGTTATAAATGATCCTGTAGATGAATATTTAATAACATAGAAAGAAATTTCAATGCTATGCAGTGAGGAAGGCAAGGTTACAAAACAGTATGATCCCCTTGGCCTTAAAAACTAAGAAAGTGTAAATGTGCATATAGAAAGGTGGAGTATACCAGATGTAAGACAAGGGCTGGCATGAGATGGTGCCTGCAGAGCCTGCAGCGCAGTTGATGCCTGGCACATAGTAAGTGCTCCATAACGCACACGATTAGTGGGAAGAACAGAAGCCAGGTGCTAACCACAGTTCTTTGGAAGAGGGTGAAATTATAGGTGATTTTTTCATTGTTTATATATTCCAGATTTTCTTCAATAAATAAATAAATAAATAAATAAATAAATGTGTGT
>NW_005337720.1:0-1163 GCF_000412655.1 Myotis brandtii | reverse complement strand
TAGCCAGGTTCTAGCCAGGATCTCCAGCCAGGTTCTGGGGTCTGCAGAGAGAAAGCGGGAAATTAGAGCCTCAGAGAAAGAGCAGGAGCTGTCCCTGGAGGCAGCTGAGAGCTTGAGAGGAAATCCCTGTGCCCAACAGGAAGGCCCTTCCCTCCCACCTCCCTCTGCACCTGCTCCTGGGGCTGCTCTCTGTGCTGTGGGTCCTGAGCGTCCCCTGGTGTCCTGAGAGCCCCCTGCAGGCCAGCCCTGCTGTCTCCCCAGGCTGGTTTTCATCTGGGCTCACACTGACTTCCCCTCACTGTGTCTCGCACAGTAGTACATGGCCGTGTCCTGGGCTCTCAGGCTGCTGAGCTCCATGTAGGTTGTGCTCGTGGACGTGTCTCCTGTTATAGAGACTCTGCCTTGGAACTTCTGTGCGTAGATTGTGTTTCCATTGCCAGGGTTAACCCTCCCCACCCACTCAAGCCCCTGTTCTGGGTCCTGTTGCACCCAGTGCATTTAGTAGCCTCTGAAGGTGTATCCAGAAGCCTTGCAGGAGACCTTCACTGAGGCCCCAGGCTTCCTCACCTCAGCCACAGACTGCACCAGCTGCACCTGGGAGTGGACACCTGTGTGGAGGAGACAGAAGTGAGTGGAATCCCCCTTGACTCTCCCTGGACCCTCCTCTACCCAGGACCGGAGCCCCTTACATGTCGCCATGGCCACCAGGAGGAGGGTTCTCCAGCTCCAGTCCATGCTGAGGGCTGTGCTGTGAGCACTTCTGTCGGGGAGGGTGTGGCTGTGGGTGATGCCCTCAGGGCACAGACTTACCCATATTTAACCTGGTCTACCTCCTCTCTTTTGCATATTCATGAGGCAGAGTATTTCATAGCTGAGGTCTTGAACCCACCTGAGAGAAGGTGGGTGACACAGGGACCATGGTCAGTGGGAGTCTTAGGGGCCAAGTCCTAATTCTTTTTTCTTTAAATTCTACCTTTATTGTTGAAGGTATTACACATGTCCCCTTTATCCCCCATTGACACCTTCTAGCCCACCCCGGGTGCCCAGCTCTTCACTATCCTATTGTCTGTGTCACTGGATGATGCACATATGCCTACGAGTTTGTTGGTTGACCTCTTCCCACGCACCCACCCGACCATGACTTCCCTCTGAGATTCCCCAGT
>NW_005337719.1:0-443 GCF_000412655.1 Myotis brandtii | reverse complement strand
GACAGTTATGGTCCACATAGAAATAAAAACAGAAAATGGCAAAACAAAATTGAATCCATTCTTGATTTGGGTTTCTCAAAAAAACAGACCCTGAAACAAGGATTTGGGTGCAAGTAGCTTGAGAGATGAATTGCAGGAAGCAGAGTCAGAGACTGAGAAAGTAAAGCAAGGGAAAGAGGAAAGCAAGTAAAGGATGTCTTTATGAATTCGTTGTCTCCAGGTACACGGGGGACTCAATCCTCCTGGGAAATCCCTGAGGAATTTAAATGATAAAGATGCAGGGGTATTTATTGACCTCTCCTACCCTTCCCTGGTTGAATGTTGGTTCTAGGGGCAGGTTCTGGTTGTGAATTGCTTGAAACAAACCACCCTAACAATTTGTGTCATAAAATAACACTTCATTATTCTCATGAGTTCTGTGGGCAGAAATTTGGACAGGACAA
>NW_005337718.1:0-239 GCF_000412655.1 Myotis brandtii | reverse complement strand
GTTTGCTAGAGATTTATCTAAATTATCTTGAGTTTTTTTTTTTTAAAAAAACACACATTTCTGCATTAGTTTCTACAAGCATGCCTCTTTCTTTCTCATTAAAAGTGTCAGAAGTTCAATTTTCTTAATCTCTTATAATTTTAGGACTATTTAATTTATATAAGTGTTTATTATCTCTAAACCAATCAAAATAGAATTCTAACATATTTTATTTTTTAAAATATATTTTTATTGATTTC
>NW_005337717.1:0-330 GCF_000412655.1 Myotis brandtii | reverse complement strand
GTGTTAGAGCTCTGGCTCCAGTCTTGCAGCTCCGGCTTCAGTGTTGTTCCTCCGGCTCCAGTGTTACAGCTGCGGTTCCAGTGTTGCAGCTCTGGCTCCAGTGCTGCACCTCCGGCTCCAGTGTTACAGCTCTGGCTCTAGTGTTGCACCTCCGGCTCCAGTGTTGCACCTCCAGCTCCAGTGTTACAGCTCTGGCTCTAGTGTTGCACCTCTGTCTCCACTGTTGCAGCTCCGGCTCCAGTGTTACAGCTCTGGCTCTAGTGTTGGAGCTCTGGCTCCAATGTTGCACCTTCGGCTCCAGTGTTGCATCTCCGGCTCCAGTGTTGCACC
>NW_005337716.1:0-204 GCF_000412655.1 Myotis brandtii | reverse complement strand
AAAAACTATATAGGTTTCAGTGTACAATTCTTTTTTTTAATATATTTTTATCGATTCAGTGAGGAAGGTAGAGGGAGAGAGAGAAACATCAATGATGAGAATTATTGGTCAGCTGCCTCTTGCACACCCCCTTTTGGGGATCAAGCTCACACCCCAGGCATGTGACTTTAACCAGAATCAAACCCGGGACCTTTCAGTCCACAG
>NW_005337715.1:0-537 GCF_000412655.1 Myotis brandtii | reverse complement strand
ACAAATTTTTGTGCACCAGGCCTCTAGTACAAGTATAAACTCCTCCCTTCCATTGTACTTCAGTTGTTTGGGCACCAACCCTTTCCCTGAAAGGTCACTGGTTCTATTCCAGGTCAGAGCACAAGCCTGCCTGGATGCCCTGTAGGTGATGGGCAGGAGGTAGTAGTTCAATGTTTCTTTCTCCTATCACCATTTCTCCCTCTCTCCTTTTCTCTCTTTATAAAAGTTCAATAAAAGAATGAAAAATAAAAGGTCAATACAAATATTTTAAATATATAAAAGACATTTTTAAAAAGAGAATAAACTTTTGTGTTTTTCATACTCACATCTGAAAGCCTACTTTTGCCCTGAACCTGTATATGGGTGAGAGATACGTTTATTTCACATGTGATATTTTTACAGGTTTATCCATATGTCCAAGCTCACCACATAGTACACATTAAAAGAGTGGGTTTTGTTGCATGTCAGTTATAAATATCCGATATAATAAAAGCCTAATATGCTATAAGCAGGCCCACTGTCAGTTTTTATTTTGCT
>NW_005337714.1:0-275 GCF_000412655.1 Myotis brandtii | reverse complement strand
AATATGCAAATCAACCGAACGGTGGAATGACTGGTCGTTATGACGCGCACTAACAACCAGGGGGCAGAAGCTCAATGCAGGAGCTGCCTGGTGATCAGTATACTCCCACAGGGGGAGCGCCACTCAGCCAGAAGCCAGACTCACAGCTGGCGAGCACAGTGGCAGTGGCAGTAGCCTCTCTCACCTCCACGGCAGCGCTAAGGACCCCTTGGGGATGTCCAACTGCTGGCCTTAGCCGTGGGGAGCAGGCCTAAGTCGGCAGTTGGACATCCCCT
>NW_005337713.1:0-327 GCF_000412655.1 Myotis brandtii | reverse complement strand
CCACCATAACCTACTTATCAAATAGAGCATCACCAAAAACAGAACAAACAACACATGTGCCTTTTGGTGTGATGAAATGGAAAGAACACAATCTCACCTATGTAACATTCCTGCCATATATAACCTGAATCTAACAAGAAACACAACCAAACAAAACCTGACCACTGGTCATTCTCTAAAAAAAACAACAACAACACTGCTTGTACTCTTCAAATCTATCAATATTATGAAAGATAAAAGGCAGCAGGGGCTTTTCTAGATTGAAGGAGACTAAAGAAGCATGACAAGCAAATGCCAGGCATGTGCCTTGATTGAATCCTGAATGGG
>NW_005337712.1:0-562 GCF_000412655.1 Myotis brandtii | reverse complement strand
GCCCTGAAGGGTATCCCGGATCAGGATGGGGGTCCCCACTGGGGATGGTGCCAGCCTGGACAAGGGGCTGGGGCAGTTTGCAGGCCAGCCACACCCCCATGGGGTGAGGGTCCCCACTGGGGGGGCGTGACCAGCCTGGGTTAGGGGATGAGGGCCATTTTCAGGCTGGCCACACCTGCCAGCGGGGTCCCTTACCCTGATGGTTGTCTGGCCAGCCTGGGTGAGGGGCTGAGGGCTGTTTTCAGGACCCACCCTCAGAGGCCGGCCCGGGCAACCCAAGCCTCCCACAAGCTCAGGCCAGCTCTGTGGTTGCCGCCCATAGGCCCCTTCTTCGGTGGCCAGTACAGGCTGGTGGGAAGCTTGGCTTCCTCCATTGCCAGAGGCTACCGAAGCCTCCCGCCCACTCTGGCTGGCTCCATGGCCTCTGCCATCTTTGTCCCATTAATTTGCATATTCCCTCCTGATTGGCTGTGGGGCGTTGTGGAGGTATGATCAATTTACATATTTGTCTATTATTAGTGTAGGTAGCCATTCTGACAGGTATGAGGAGATAGTTCATTCT
>NW_005337711.1:0-214 GCF_000412655.1 Myotis brandtii | reverse complement strand
TAAAGTTTTATATATGTCTCCTTTTTCCCCAATTGACTACTCCCCTATCCTTTCCCAGCTGGGCAAGCCCCCACTGCCCCAGTGTCTGTGTCCATTGGTTCTGCTAATATGCATGCATATAAGTCCTTTAGTTTTTCTCTAATCCCCCTCCCCTACCATTTGTCTCTAGAATGTCAAACTATTCTTGTTCATCAAATTATGTTGATCATTATAT
>NW_005337710.1:0-221 GCF_000412655.1 Myotis brandtii | reverse complement strand
TTGGGTGGCAGTGGCTCCTCGGGCTGAGGTTGCTCCTCGGGTGGTCACGGAAGCCACTCCTCTGGTGGGTGCTGTTTGCAGCAGTGGTGTCTCATCTGGCTGGTGGGGGAGGCTTCTCACACAGCTACTGTTCCTTGGATGGGGGTTGGCTGATCACGAGGCTGCTGTTCTTCATATGGTGGCAGGCTGCTCATGGCTGCTGCTCATTGGACAGGGGCGGA
>NW_005337709.1:0-243 GCF_000412655.1 Myotis brandtii | reverse complement strand
ATGGAGCGCCTTAATTACTATATATGTTCACTTCCCCCTAAATTAATCCAGAAATGTGATGCAATGCTAATCAAAATCCCAGTGGGATTTTTTTTTGAGAGACTTGATTATTTTATTTTAAAGTTTGTAATGAAGAATAAAGACCATAGAGAGCTAAGATTGTTTTTAAAAAAAACAAGACAACCTAAGGACTTGTATGCATGTATAACCAATGGACACAAGATGGGGGTGGGGCGGTGGGGT
>NW_005337708.1:0-1495 GCF_000412655.1 Myotis brandtii | reverse complement strand
TCCTCCTCTTCCTCCTCCTCCTCCTCCTTCTCCTTTTCCTTCTTTATAATTATTTTTAAGCTTTATTGAGGTATAATTGAAAAAATTGTGATATTTAAAATATACATCATGGTGATTTGATATACATATACAATGTGAAAGGATTCCCACCATCTGATTAATTAGCATACATCATCATGTGAGAACACTAAAGTTCTATTCTTTTAGCAAGTTTCAATTATATGGTAGAGTGTTATCAACTATAGTCATCATGCTTTATATTAGAGTCCCAGAACTTACAGGTGAAAGTTTCTATCCTCTTCATTTTGTTTTAAGTGTTAATATAGCTAGCTACTCCACTTGTATATGTAGTTGCTCTAGGATTTACGACATACATATTTAACTTTTCATAGCCTATCTTTGAATAATATTTATTACTTTATTATAATCTAAGAAACTTATACCAATATATTTCCATTTATCCCTTCTGTTCTTTGTGCTACTACTATCATATAATTGTCTTGAATAAATTCATTGTTTTAAAATAAAGAGAAATAAGAAAGATACGTCTATTCTACATAGATGAATGGGAAACTCAAGTTAGAAAACAGTATGGTGTGATTATTGGAAAGTGGTGAGATGTCTTAAGAAGAGATTCTAGTATTAAGAAATGAGGAGAAATGAATTTGAACTGTTAAGAGAGTCTTGATGATAGGAGACCTATGAAACCAGGCAGAAGAATGTAAGTGGAAAGGTAGTGTTTACACTTAGAATATAATTTCCTCTTACATTCAAAATTCTAAATGCCTTCATTCCAGGTGAACTGTTATAGCTGCAGCTTTCTTCTCTAACAGCTCCTATGGACTTGGAGGTGATTTGTTCCCTAGTTCAGCCTAATAATTATCACAGGAACAATAAAATTAATAAAACAGAGAAAAAGAACTGAAAAAAGAAACCTCCAGACTAAAATATATTTAATGAGTCCAGAAAAAGAGGTGATAAAGGTCAAAACAGAAAAGGTTTTTTAAGAAATAAAGGCCCAAAATTTGATAAATATTAGAACCCAACAGATCCAAGAAGCTCAACAAATCCCAAGCAGATAAAGCTTCCCCACCCCAATAAACCATAAAGGATGCATCACAATCAAATTGTAAAAATGGTGATAATATAACATCTTATAAGCAGTAGAAAGAAACCTCATACCAACAAGAGAAACTCAGATAAGAATGATATCCAATGTCACATCAAAAACTTGTATAGCCAAAAGACAGTATGGAAGTTCTTAAAAAAGAAATTAAAGGTAGAATTACTATACGATCTAGCAATTCCACTTCTGGATATTTATCCAAAGAAAATGAAAAAACTAACTTGAAAAATATATGAATCACCATGTTTATTATAGCATTTACAATAGCTAATTTATGGAAGTAATCTAAGTGTCCATAGATGGGTGAATAGATAAAGAAATTATGGCATGTATATTATATTTACACTAGAGGCCTGGTGCACGAAATTC
>NW_005337707.1:0-406 GCF_000412655.1 Myotis brandtii | reverse complement strand
ACTGAGCCAAACCGGCTAGGGTGAGCTTTGCTTTATTGCACTTCACAGATGTTGCATTTTTTATAAATTGAAGGCAAGACCCTCCAGCAAAAAGATTACAACTAACTTTATTGCAGTGATCTGGAACTGAACCCTCAATATCTCCAAGATATGTCTGTACTTGCAGCTTCAGGCTCGTCCAGGAATGGAATTTTTTTTTTTTAATTGATCTTAGAGAGAAGGGGGGAGGGAGGGAGAGATGTGACAGAAACTTCAATCAGTTGCCTTCCGCATGCACCCCTACGGGGAATTAAATCGGCCACACCTGCCAGGGCTGGGAATGGAATATTCAACCAATCAGTCTGGAATTAGCTGGTCAGCCCTAGGGGGATTACCTGTTCAAACCCCCTACCTTTCCCCTAGTTGC
>NW_005337706.1:0-704 GCF_000412655.1 Myotis brandtii | reverse complement strand
ACTCAATATATAAATTATTGATTTCAACAGATGAGCACACACCATGGCAGGGAGAGGAGAAATCCCCACTCCTCTCAACCCAGTGGCTCCCACAGGAAAACTTCTGCTAGAAATTTTAATCTTTTTTTAATGAAGGGAGAAAGCAGGAGGTGCTCAGTGGAACAGTTCTGGTTGTCTGTGGACTGTGCTGTGCTCAAGTACAGGGAACATTTATTAAAATTTGGGTGATTTTCCAGATACCTTTGAGGTCTTCAACAGATAAAGCTGCTTTGGTAACCTTAGGTTCTGTACTAGTTCTTGGTTAAGGGGCTTTTTTGAGATATAGAGTGGAAAGGGTCATTTTCCTTTTACTATCCAACATATTAAAGCTGCACAGCTATTTACTGACATGGTGAATAGCTATCTAATGTTCTATATATAATGTGAACTTTGTTCGTGATTTTCTTATTTACAAAGGAAAAATTCTTTTAATGAGGTAAGGTAGACTTTGAATGCAATCCTTAATTGCTTATAGACTAATATTAACTTAAAATAATTTTAGCAGATGGTATCCTAATACACCCTAGATGGGTTTCTTTTATTGCTGTTCAGCTAAATTGATCTACTTTGCTGTATGTATCTTATATAATAAAAGCCTAATATGCTAACTGTCCGAACGACTAGTCGGCCATTCAACCAATCAAAGTGTTATATGCTAATGATAT
>NW_005337705.1:0-621 GCF_000412655.1 Myotis brandtii | reverse complement strand
AATAAAAGAGGGGGAGAGAAAACCCTTTGATACTCCATTTTTATGTTTTGTTTTTATGTTTTACTTTTTTTTTACATGGAGATGTGAAGTAACTGCATTTCACACCTCCTCAGCATTTTCACATGTCTCATATTTTTATTCCCACAACAACCCTTTGATATAAACAGGGCAGGCATTGCAATTGCTATATTAGAGGTGTGCAAACCAGACTCACGCAGGCCTCGTGACTTGCCTGAGTCTTATGGGTAGCGAGTGGCCAAACTAAGGTGTGAACCAAGCTGAGCACTTTTTCCCACTTTGCCACAAAATGTATATGCTGCCAGGGTGGCAGGGGGGCGGGGGAGAAAGCTCCCTGGCCCCTTTAACAAGATGTTCCCTTATGCTGGGCAGAGCTCCCCAGTGTAAATCCCTGCAACAGAATACATTGAGAGTCAGGACGCCATGGCAATTTTTACCATGTCCACAAATTGCAAAACAATTTCTCTTCAGGCCAGACTACAAGACAAGCCTTCCAGGGCACCTAAGGCACTCCTTAGTCCTTCCATTTCCAGTAGGAAAAAGGACAAAAAAAGTCCAGGTAAATGAAAGAACTTATGAAACACCCACTCAAGGCCAAGCACT
>NW_005337704.1:0-201 GCF_000412655.1 Myotis brandtii | reverse complement strand
TTTCCATTTCTCTTGCTACAGAACTTTGTTCTGTTAAGAAAACACACACACAAAATTCAATCTGTGGTAGGCAGTTAGACAGACATGAGCAGAGCAAGGACAACAGCCCAGGTATGGAAGATTATCAGGACAGAAATCCCTGGGTGCCTAGTAATGGATAAAACTGGGAAAACACACACTCATGCCTATGGTAACATTTCC
>NW_005337703.1:0-353 GCF_000412655.1 Myotis brandtii | reverse complement strand
AGGCTCCTGCCACCACCTCTGCGCTGGCCAGCCATGACCCAGCTTCTGGTTGAGTGGTACTCCCCATATGAAAGTGCACTGACCACCAGGGGGCAGCTCCTGCATTGAGCGTCTGGCCCCTGGTGGCCAGTGCGTGTCATAGCAACTGGCCATTCTGCCATTCAGTCAATTTACATATTAGCCTTTTATTATTATTATACTAGAAGCCCATTGCAGGAAGATTCCTGCAAGAATAGGGCTTCCTCGGGCCGATCGCACAGCCCAGGGCCGCACATGGGGATCCGGCCCACCCAGGGCCGCACATGGGGGTCCCACCTGCCCAGGGCTGCACACGGGGATCCCGCCTGCCCAGG
>NW_005337702.1:0-291 GCF_000412655.1 Myotis brandtii | reverse complement strand
TCAAAAATATTTTTATTGTGGGAAATATGTAAGAAGATAGCCCTGGCTGGATTGTTCAGTTGATTGGAGCATTGTCCCCTACACCAAAGGGTTTCAGGGTTTGATTCCTGGTCAGGGCACATACCTAGGTTGCAAGTTCAATCCCCAGTCTAGTCGTGTATGGGAGGCAACCACATCAATGTCTGTCTCTCCCTCCTGCCCGCCTTCCTTCTCTAAAATCAATAAAAAGCATACTTGGGCGAGGATTAAAAAAAAAGGCAAGTCTCATCTTCCAGAGATAACTACTGTTAC
>NW_005337701.1:0-203 GCF_000412655.1 Myotis brandtii | reverse complement strand
ACATCAGGTCCCTTCCAGGCTCCTGTAAGTAAGTCTGACTGCCAGCACTTTAATTCACAGATGGCTGGCCAGTTCCCTTTGCAAGAGGTTGCAGCTGGACTCTCTTCAGACCCTCTTAACCAGAGCTTCCTTCTCCCCTAGAGCCCAAATACTCAGAACGTTAGCGCCAAAACAGCCTCTTCCATTCCTGCGCCCATTCTACC
>NW_005337700.1:0-285 GCF_000412655.1 Myotis brandtii | reverse complement strand
GTTTGAACATATGATAAATAAAACAAATATCCACACCGAGAACATCACTGTCCATACTGCTCAAAGAGTGGACAACAAATTATGACATTTAATTAAACACATATAACATATACGTGTGTGTTTTTTCAAGAGTTATATTGGGGCATCCATATTTTTACTAAGAACATAAATAGCTAGCTGATTTCCTTCCACTGTCTAAACAGTAGGTGTGGATAAAGTTATCCATTTAAAAAGACAACCACTGAATTGAAAAATAGGTAATTTTTACAAATAGAACAATTTCTT
>NW_005337699.1:0-266 GCF_000412655.1 Myotis brandtii | reverse complement strand
AGGGCCTACCAGCCAGCCATCACCCACACTGTGGTCACAGCCATGCTCAGCCTAGAAACTAAGTCACACATCACACACACACTCACATGTACACACACACATACTCATGCCACACACACACCACATTCACACACATGTGCAGGCATATACATACCACCCACTCACACACACATACACACAGTCACATGCTATACCCACTCACACACACATACATCACATTCACACACACCACATATACCACACACCATTCACACACTTTTGCACAC
>NW_005337698.1:0-263 GCF_000412655.1 Myotis brandtii | reverse complement strand
TCACTGCCTGTATTCTCTCTGTGTGTGGCTGGGTAGCGTGTAGGTTAGTCAGCAGATTTGGCCGGGGGGCATCATACACCCATATACTTCAGTCACTAATAGTATTTGGAGAGCACATGGTGTTTCCTATAAGGAAAGTAGAGACAGAGAGAAACTGAAGAGGTGGGGACATGGGGGGACAGTAAGAATTAGTAACATAACCAGAATTAGAACTCAGAAATTTTTGAACATACCTGAACTTTGTTTCTTTCACTGTCACTTCC
>NW_005337697.1:0-318 GCF_000412655.1 Myotis brandtii | reverse complement strand
TGGATTAGTGATAAAGATTTGGAGTAATTAGCACATAAAGGGTAACTTCATACTGAGGAAGAGATGACCAGGAAAGGCAGGATTCAAAAGTAGTCTTTTTTGAGGCCGTAGGGTGTTTATTACACGTCTGCATTTGAACATTCTCTCATAGGGCAGGCCCTCTCTAGTTTCTCCCTGTCCTCACCAGGCACTATACTAGTAAACATAGCTTGCCCTGCTCCCTCCTGTTACCAGCCTCCCCTAAAGGCAATTAATTGCAAAACCCAGAAGGAGATTAAGAGAAAAGACTGATCTCTGAAGAACATCATTTAAGTAGTG
>NW_005337696.1:0-286 GCF_000412655.1 Myotis brandtii | reverse complement strand
AGTGAGTCCCGGGCGCAGGGAGGCAGGGGGAGGGGTCATTCCTGGGCGCCTCCCCAGGCGGCTGTGGAGCCAGAGCGACGGCCTAGCTCACCTGCCTCGAAGCCAGGACTCCGCTCTGGGGAAATGGCACAGCAGCCACGGCACAGCAGTCACCTCCCCGCCCCTGAGCCCTGTCCTGCGGGGACCGGCGGTGGAGCGGGGGAGCGTGAGGAACCAGGAGGAGCCTGAGGAGCGTCAGGAAGCACGAGGAGCGTGAGGAAGCGAGAGGAAACGTGAGGAAATGTGA
>NW_005337695.1:0-217 GCF_000412655.1 Myotis brandtii | reverse complement strand
ATGGTCTGAAATTAAAACTTTATCTAAAAGCAGTTTATAGTGGTTAGTCACATCCCAGACCAGTATCTTCCCTGATAAAGGTCAATCTTTACCTTAACTGAACCTATTGTCTTTTTGCATCTGGATAATATTCTTGTGAAACCTCAGGGTAACTTGTAACTTCCCTTTTTCCAGACCCCCCAGGGCACAGCCAAATGCATCTGGGCACCAGGACAGA
>NW_005337694.1:0-289 GCF_000412655.1 Myotis brandtii | reverse complement strand
CTTTTCCAATTTAGATGCCTTTTATTTCTTCTTATTACTTCTGATCACTATGGCTAGCACTTCCAGTACTATGCCGAACAGGAGTGGTGAAAGTGGGCATCCCTGTCTCATTCCTGTTCATAGGGAAAATGGTTTTAGTTTTTGCCAGTTGAGTATGATGTTGGCTGTAGGTTTGTCATATAAGGCTTTTATTTGTTGAGGTATGTTCCCTCATGTTCCTACTTTGCTGAGAGTTTTTATCAAGAAAAGGTTTTAGATTTTGTCGAATGCTTTTTCTGCATCAATTGAT
>NW_005337693.1:0-229 GCF_000412655.1 Myotis brandtii | reverse complement strand
CTGGTGGTCAGTGCGTTCCCACAGTGGGAGTGCTGCTTAGCTGACTGACGGGCACCAGATGCAGGGCTCACAGCTGGCTGCCGCAGCCCTGAGCCCTGAGACCACAGTGGAGCAGCAGTGAGCTTACCAGGCAGTGGCAGCAAGCGCAGTGGGGTCCGGATGAGCAGGAGTGGCAGGCAGGTGCAGCAGGCGGTGTTGGACTGCTGGTTTCGGCTCCATCCCTGCAGGC
>NW_005337692.1:0-319 GCF_000412655.1 Myotis brandtii | reverse complement strand
ATTAATAACAGGAAAGGAGCAAAGGGAAGGCCAAATAATATAGGCATGTAACTTGTGCAACTTTGCTAGAGAGCTGAAGTTTACTAGTAACACTCCCCAGTGAGCCACCAGTCTATTCCCTGCAGATCATGGGGGAAGGGACTGAATGAGGGGGAGAGGGAGGAGAGATAGACACATGCCCAGTAAGGTTTGGGTGAAATAGGGAAGGTACTTTTGGCTGTCTGTCACACTTGGAAACAGATCATTGACCAGAGTAGGCATGGCCACTGTAAGCATGGGAAGATTTGGGATATTTAATCCCCTGAACAAAGGAGTTCAC
>NW_005337691.1:0-766 GCF_000412655.1 Myotis brandtii | reverse complement strand
CATACAATGTAAGCCCCAGGGATTCACAGAAATCTGTCATTTTAAGACATTCACAGAAATCTATTATTTTAAAACGAGGGAAGGGGCGGGAGAAAAGGAGAGGCTTATAGCTCTTTCTCCTGCTCTAATTTGTAAGAGGTTACTTTCTAGAGTAAGGAGGACAGGGATGACCAGGTGGCCAGTGCATTATGACCCCACTTGAATTCAAACCAAAGGTCAAGTCATGGAGCAGTTTTCCAGCTTCACAACATGCCCTCCCCTCCGAGAATGGCGGTACCTCCTGACCTGTGATTCATGTAGCGGGAAGAGTGCTTCTCAATTCTTTGCAGGCCCTAAGTGAGTTCTTCATCGGTGAATTTCAGGTCCATTCCTGCACTGGTTCCTCTGGTGTTTTCATCGTCCTCTCTACTGAACCCCGTCCAGCATAGCCAGGGTGAACCTGCGGAGGAGCGGTGAAGGATTAAAGAAGACAGAGAAGAGAATACATTTGCGGGGTAGGTAGGGTCACTGTGCCTGGATGAGGAAACAGTGACCTAGCCTATAAGCCGAAGCTTCAGATCACACAAAGCAAAACAAGGGGAGTGGTCGTTACTCAAGCCTTGTTTTGGCAGCACTTGCTGCACCTCCCACAGCCCATTAGCTACCTAGGAACAAAGGAGAACTATAAGGTCCAGCTTAATTGTGCTAGGAGGGCTCTGCCCTCCCAGCGGGGATTTGTATGTGGCTCTACCACAGGTCAGTCCGAGGCTTGACCCTATAGCCGCTC
>NW_005337690.1:0-299 GCF_000412655.1 Myotis brandtii | reverse complement strand
TCCTCAGCTCCAACGTGAGAGCCCTGCACCTCCTCCGGGGAGGGCCTGGGGCTGCCGCTTGGGAGAAGGGGCTGAGATAGAAGGACTAGTGCTGAGCTTGAGGTGCCCCGGGAAGCGGAGAGAGAGGCATGGCCTCTTCATGGCCACTTGGATAGGGACTCTGAGGAGGCCACTCTGGGTGACCCACTGGACCTTCACCCAAGGATATGATTTCTAATGATTTCTAGAGAGAGTGGATTTCTAGGGGAGAGGGAGAAAGAGAGAGAGGGAGAAACATCAAAGCGAGAGAGACACATCAA
>NW_005337689.1:0-1353 GCF_000412655.1 Myotis brandtii | reverse complement strand
AATAATTATACCAGGTTCACATTTGGAAAAATGTGCAAATTTACTTGTTCATTCTAACTAAGTTGGTATCAAATAACCACAAATTCCATATGCTGCTTTTTCTGTTTTGGTTGCTAAGCACAAGGGATTCATGGGGAGCTTGCTAAATATGTTTGACACATTTCCTCATGTGAATTATAAATATTGGTGGATTCTTTTTAGGCGCCTCTGTCATTCAGAAATATATCCTGAATGAAACTTTCCTCCTCGGCAAAAAGACTTGGCTTTGAGGCTGAAAGGCAGCCTGATTAGGAGTGGGAGCCAGTCCCCAGGTCTGATGTAGAAGAGGAGTGGAAATGACAGTCCTTTGCGATTATATGACATTTTGCAGTTAACAAAATGCCTACCCATTCACATTCTCATTTGCTTCTCACAACTTTTCTATGAGATAGGAATTAGGGCTGGCAGGTGTCTCCATCCCAGGAATAAAGTCATGGGCACCAAAGAGCCGGGGATGGGAGGAGAACCCTCCAGGACAGTAATCTCCTGAGAGTGACTTGAGCTCATGGTGGCAGTTCTGGGGCTGTGCTTCTTCATTGTCGAAAACGCACTTCACAGCCCTGCTGAGTCCAGCCATTTCCTTTCTTATCCTGGTTTACTGAGTACCCAGCCAGTGGCACTTACATAAATGTCCTTCTGGCATGAGGGAGAGAGGAGGGAAACAGCAGCTGTCAGCAGAGTGTCAGCTGGGGACCTGCCATCTCATTGAACAAAGCTCCGGTCAGCTCCAGCAATGTCCTGGGTGCTGCTCTAATCATGAATGATGGGACTGTCCCCAGGCTCAGGATTACTCCTGTTCTTAAAGAGAACAGGGAGAGAGGGTTCCTTAGCCGTTACCAAGGTGTCATGTGTAAATCATTAACCAGGAGCAGAGAGGAACCTGAGCAAGGTCAAACAAATGAACCCTGATACTGAGGCTTCTCAAGACCATATCTTAGATGGTAACATCTGAGCAGCATTCCTTCCAGGTAATCACAATCATGAGGGTGGGAAGGGGCTGCATTTTGCATTTCTTTTAACTCTTAAAGAATCTTCCAACATTTCGCATTTTCCACTGGGGCTGCAAAAGTCCCCCTTCCCCCGCACCTCTGTCGGATGATTCAATCCATCCACCTGCTTCTAACAGCACTGTTGGCTGCTCCACTCTCAGCAGCTGTGTTCCTTGAGTCCAATGCCTCTTCTTTTTCTGTAGTTCTTTGTGGAGGATCACTGCACAATCATACTATAGACCCCACTGAGGGCCTCCAATCCTACAGTTTTGTTTTCTCTCTGAGGGTCAACTGCTGAAAAGGCCATCAAGAAACAAAACTGGTG
>NW_005337688.1:0-238 GCF_000412655.1 Myotis brandtii | reverse complement strand
ATGTTTAAAATAATAATATGAGGTTCTGTGATATGTAATCTAGTTCATTGTTTCTCAATCTTCCTGTCATTATCACCTGGCTAAGGTGACGAATATTTTTATTTCCATTCACTAATCCATGGAATTAAATGCTAAAGAATATGATTTCATCAGATACGATTGTGATTTGGAGGAAGGGTCACAAGTCATTGTAATATCAATAATTTTATGCCCCCTAAGAACCAACTCTTACCTTTTT
>NW_005337687.1:0-281 GCF_000412655.1 Myotis brandtii | reverse complement strand
GAAGAAGAGGCAGGGCCCCAGGCCTCTGCGCCATGCAGAGACCCACTGGCCCCGAGGCCAGGCCCCCCCAGGCCTCCATGCCACACCAGCCCCGCATCCTCCATGCCGTACAGAGCCGTGGGACCCCCAGGCCCAGGCCCGGTCGTGTGTGGAGTTGGGAGGAGGCGGGACTCCCAGGCAGGCTCCATGGTGCTCATGCAGCATCAAGCCCAGCCCTGCCGCCACCATGTGGCTGCTGTGCGCTCAGCCATCTTGTGACGGCATGAGGGCATCACAGCGTG
>NW_005337686.1:0-281 GCF_000412655.1 Myotis brandtii | reverse complement strand
ATATGTAAATATTTAGAAAATTTTGATATTATTTTAATTTATCATTGTCAGTTTAAAATTATATAACCATAGCAAATTATTTTATGAACCCGTATAAGACTGTTGTCTGGTTTTCATTTTACCCCCACAAAAACAACCAGAATTTTTCCTCCCAATAAGTTTCTGTACAATTTTGGAATTTTATCCAAATACAAACAGTGCAGGACCAAAAAAAAGGGGGGAAATATAAGGAATTCAAGTAAAATTGATGATGGGATTTAAAAAGATGTACAAAGTTACAG
>NW_005337685.1:0-626 GCF_000412655.1 Myotis brandtii | reverse complement strand
GTTTCTAATGTTTTAGCTGAAAATAGTACTTTTTTATTTATTTTAAAATCATTGTGAGTATAAGTAAAATTTAACACTTTTGTTATTTTAATTAGTGATTTGTATTTCCTCCTATAACCTAAACCCTTGGTAGCATTTTCCTGTTTTGTCTCAGTGTTTTTTCTTATTGATTTGCATAAGCTTTTCACATATTAAGGATAAAACTTTTCATGTCAGTGTTTTTTTTCTAGTTAAGGGTGTGAACTTTAGTTTTGTTTGTGGAATATTAAACATGTGCTTCCAATTTTTTTCCACCGATTTTGACTTAGAAAATCCTTTCTCCAGAAATTACATGAAAAGGTCATTTATGTTTTCTTCTATGGCTTTCACCCTGTATGTGTTTTTTTAATGCCTTTACCAGCTGGATGAGTAGGACTGCCCTCCTAATCTCTCTAAAACTGTTTTTTTTTCCTTCAGTGTGGAAATTATAAGAAATATTTCACAGCGTTCTAGGCGTTCTATGATACATTTTTAAGCTCTCTGTCCTCATAAGTTGATAAAAATGAAAGTTTAATATTATTATAGCTGACAATCTGATATGCTAAGTTTCGACATATCTTGACTAAACACAGCAAACACAAATGTAT
>NW_005337684.1:0-334 GCF_000412655.1 Myotis brandtii | reverse complement strand
TGTCCACCATTCAACTATTTTTCAAATCCACATTTAAGATTTTCTTTTTATACAGGTTTTCTTTGAACTAAACCTCTGAAGGTAATCAGAATTAACACAGCATTGCACAAAATCAAACCTAACGTCTCATTAGTGTGCTATCTTGTCTTTGTTTAATTGACTACATCTACATCCTTGTCACTATAAACTCAATGGTTAGAGGCTATGCTTATAACTGTGATACAAGTGAGTGTATAAATCTAATATCTGCATATCTGTATTCACACACACACACAAATATCTATGTTGGTATGTTGACTAGAAGTCTGAAAATGGGAAGAGAGAGACACTATGT
>NW_005337683.1:0-287 GCF_000412655.1 Myotis brandtii | reverse complement strand
TTTTTAAATCCTCACTTGAGGATATTTTTCCATTGGTCTTTTAGAGAGAGTGAGGAAGACAGAGAGAAACATCAATGTGAGAGAAGTACATCGATTGGTTGCCTCCTGCACAAGCCCCGACCATGGCCTGGGCCTGGAAGGAGCCTGCAACCAAGGTACATGCCCTTGACCGGAATCGAACCCGGGACGCCTTGGTCTGCAGGTCAATGCTCTATCCACTGAGCAAGACCGGGTAGGACCGAGCTGATTCTTTTTTAATGCTAACCTGATGGACCAGAAAACTTAGG
>NW_005337682.1:0-791 GCF_000412655.1 Myotis brandtii | reverse complement strand
CAGCAGGGAGTCCTAATTGACATCTAGTGCATAGAAGCGTGGGATGGTGTTCAGCATTCTGCAACACAAAGACAACCCCCACAACATCAATTACCTGGTTCACTATAGTGATAGTGCTTCTGCTCAGAATCCCCGGGGTGGCCTCTGGGCAGATAGAAATGGAAGTCCACAGTGGGCTGCCCATCGAGGAGACTGTGGATATAGTACAGGCATCAAACAATGAAAATGAGAACTAACAGGCTGAAAGTCCTTCAGAGAAGATTCAGTAGAAAAATACAAAGAAGTATCTATGCAGCGTGGTGGTTTATTGAGTATAGAGTCTGATATAGAAAGAACATCCCTGAATGACGGGCGTTTTCAAGCTTGGGTGACTGGAGGTGACTGTGAAACTAAGCAAGTTGGGAAGTAACATGAGTTTAATCTGTGGCATGTTGAACTTGGCATTTCTGTGGTTCATCAGGTGGAGGTACATCATAGGCAATGATAAACTTGAGACTCAGGACATGAGTTTCTTTATTCAGTCAAACATCAATCATTTATTGAGTGTTTTAAGCAAGGCATATGGAATCATACAACAATAAGTAAGACATAACAGGTGCCCTCCTTGAACCCAAAGTACTCTTTAGTGGTAAAAACATGTCATTGAAGTATATAGGTGGTGTTGGTCATTTTTCATAATAAATCAGTAACATATTTAAAAAAAATAATATTAATAGGAGATGATGAAGGTGCCTTGAAATACATATTGTCATAAACTTTTGATGGGAGTATTAACTTACACAACTTTTTCA
>NW_005337681.1:0-475 GCF_000412655.1 Myotis brandtii | reverse complement strand
ATTAAATATGGCTGGGCCAGTAAGTCTTAGGGGACCAGGACTGTCATTGGGAAGGACAGAAGTGAGAGCAATTGGTATATTTAATACGATCTGCAGGTAATTATTCATAAAGAATGCATGCAAAGTCCACCCACCTGGTTTGATGTCCAACTTCAGGTTTGATTTTTTTATCATTCATTAGGCCTGGGAATTGGATACGGCAGCAATAGATCCCACTGTTGGCTAAAGTCACATTCTCTATGGTCAAGGACACATCTCCTTTGTGGTCATCCCCCTTAGCTGGTATCTGCTGGATCTCTGGGAGTTCAAGTCCATTCCATCAGTACTGAGCACCATACTCTGACATTGAGACACAGGACAGGGTCCCCTGCCCCAGCACACAGATATCAGGTTCTCCGAGTTGGTTGGAGAGTAGTGGCAGGGCAGATAAGCATTCTTGCCCACCTCGGCTGTGCGTGACCCTTCCAAAGACCCT
>NW_005337680.1:0-428 GCF_000412655.1 Myotis brandtii | reverse complement strand
ACGCATGCCAGGTAAGCAATGCATTATCTCCCTGGATAGCAAATCTGTATGGGAAGACGAGCCACTACCAGCAGGTTGTTTAGTAAACATGGACTCAGAGCATGGAAAGCAAGCTGGGAGGTCCAGGTATTGGGGTCAGTAGATAATGATAACTTGAGATATTTCTTTGGATGGGCCAGATGTTAGCATTTTCTCCTCTGAACAATACCAAAGAAACCTCTGAAAGTAAGATAAGTTGTTTTAACCAACACAACAGATATGAAGTGCTCCTTTCTTTTAGAGTTCTTTGTTGAGTATTGCTGCTACTGTTTACTACCAGTTTTGATCACTGCTGCTATTACCAGGCTGTTGCTAGTTATCAATTATTATAAGCAGACAGCATAGCTGACATTGCACTTCTATTCTTACATTTTATCCTTACAGTTGTA
>NW_005337679.1:0-894 GCF_000412655.1 Myotis brandtii | reverse complement strand
AAGAAACTATTATCTTCTTGGGACATTAATGTTTGATTAAAAGAAATATTTTCCTGGCTAGAAATACCAGCCAACTGCCGTGCCCCAGCTTCCACCAGGTGCGCCTGCTCACCGGTGAGGGCCTGACGCTGTCGCTGACACAGGGGAACCGCCTTGCTCTTTCTGAATGGGAGCAGCTCCTGCAGGAAAGCTCTGCAGCTACCAGGGGCTCATGGACTATAACGCTTGCCTATCAATGTCAGACTCACTGAAGAAGCTGCTGGATGGGCCCTCAGACTCAAGCTCGCCACCTAGTGGGGATGGGAGTAAACTTGGGTGCAGAGCCCCAAATTCAAGGGGAAAAAGGGTAGCACTCCTGATGCCACCCAAATGCTTGAGAGAATGTCATTCTCACAACAACGTATTATAAGTCCAATGAAAAACACACTGAGGCCTTTCTCACGTCAAAAAGCACACAACATTTTATTCTAGTAGAATAAAATGAGGGGCCTGCTGCTGTGGGCTACGTTTTCCTGTCTCCAGCTTAAAAATCGGACAACTCCAAACAGAGTGACATATTTAGTGAGACTACCAACCCTGAACTAAGTTTAAAAATGATCTCAGTGCCTGAGCCCCAGGAATTATTCAGAAGGTAATCCATCTACTTCTACCAATGCTATTGCTTTTCTAAAGAAATCACTGCCTGGTCAGCTGACTACAGTTTTATTGAAAAACCTCCTGAGAAGACAAGTGCAGAAAGTCGACGCAATTGTCTGAGAGCTTGTTTATAGTTAGTTCTAGTTGTATAAGTAGCAATTACCACACACACACACACACACACACACAAGCTTGCTCCACATTAAAACTGAGAAACAAGAACACAGAGCAGCATCAAGCACCAACACGCCTGCCCCT
>NW_005337678.1:0-831 GCF_000412655.1 Myotis brandtii | reverse complement strand
AAAAATAGATGTTAGCTGATCTCAGACTCTAAAGTCAAGCAGTGTGGCTGCCTTCCCAGAGGTATGGCTATAACATTGATAAAGACAGTACCTAGAAGAACAAATTTAGAAATCTTAGCTTTTACTACTCAGAGTATGTCTGAAATGTTCTATTCTGGGAATCTTTTCTTACAAAGAAATGTTATTAACTCAAGGACATATAGGTTCATGAGACTTGCCGTTTTCTAGGTTACAAATGCCTTTGGTAATCTGCTAACCCCTGGCCCTGGGAGAGTGCTCACCAGGGTCGGCGTGGTGAGGGCACAACCTTTCTAACTGGGACTGAAGCTGACATGGGTCGGGAAGCTGGGGCTGCCGCCCACTGGCAACATGACGATCACCCGCTCTTCAGTCAATGCCCAATTCCCTGTTCCACTCAGAGGTTCACTTACACTCTTTTCCTGCCACAGCTCATCCACGGACCCTCTGCTCTCAGAGCTTGTCCAGGTGACCAAGTCCCAGGGTGACCAGCTGTCCTGGTTGGCCCGGGACTGAGGCGCTCCCGAGAGGTGGGTCTTTCGGTGCTAAACCTGGGAAAGTCTCAGGAAAACTGGAATGAATCTGTCACCATCCTCCCAGACAGAAGGCAAGAAAGACTAGCCAGAGGCTACCCTCCTAAGGATATTCTTGCATTGTTGTGATTTCCCACTGGTACCCCTGTAGGAATAACAAATCAAAAGTACAGTGGCTAGGAGCCTGGCATCCATTCTGCAGCCAGTTTGAGAGAAGTGCGCGCACACACACACACACACACACAGATGAGAAGTCAGGGGGTTGGGGCATTAGGACCAA
>NW_005337677.1:0-3515 GCF_000412655.1 Myotis brandtii | reverse complement strand
ATAGACCTGAGAGTCAGGGACCGTTACTAGTATATCTAAAGATATCATGCCAGAGAACCAGAAGATGCCAACAGAAAGGTCAAGGAGAAAATCCCTGCAAGGGAGTCCCTCATGTTCAGTGAGGAACATGAAATAGACATGCTGCAAACCTCATTTAAAATTTGCAAACATCACATCCTAGCCTGTTTGGCTCAGAGGATAGAGCGTTGGCCTGCAGACCAAAAGGTCCCAGATTCAATTCCGATCAAAGGCATGTACCTTGGTTGCAGACTCCTCTCTGGCCCGGGCCCCACTTGGGGCTCGTGCAGGAGGCAACCAATTGATGTGTTTCTCTCACATTGATATTTCTCTCAATCTTTCCCTCTCTCTTCCATTCTCGCTAACAATCACTGGGAAAATATCCTCGGGTGAGGATTAAAAAATAATTCTGCAGACATCGCCATTAGATGTAACCTAGATGTTAACTGGGCAGGCCCTGTCCTTTGGTTGGACCCCAATTCCAGGGCCTGTGACATGACAACACACTCCACACAATTTCTGGACCAAGTTTATTCTTGGCTCCCCCTGCCTCTGATTTCTCTGTGTGAGAATGCTATCTCTGTTTCAGCCTAATGACAGTCATCAACCTGAAGGCAGTGCACCCTGCCTGTCCCTTCCATGCCTTACACATCGACCAACTTATAGCAAGCATGTATGAGTATTTCAGATTTTACTAAAACTTGAGAATCACAAAAATATATTCTAGGTATCCATTGCTATGTTACAAAGGCCTGCTTGAAATAAATCACCCCCAAATTTAGTGATGTAAACCAACAACAATCACTTGTTATTATTCTTGGAGCCCCTCCTGGTTACAGGGTTGACCAGGGCTGGGCTTGGCCAGGAGGTGATCCTCTGGCCTCTCATGCAGTTACAGAGGCGGGGGCTGGTGGGTTTCCTCACTCACATGTCTGGTGCCTGGGCTGGGAAGACTCAAATGGTTGAGGACTGGAACAGGGACTTTCTCCAGGCTGTCATTCTCTTTATGAGCTTTCCATGTTGTCTTCACTGAGGCATTTGTGATTAAGAACACCCAGACTTCTTACATGGCGGTTCAAGGCTCCAAGGCGAGAGACAGCTAACGGAAGCTATTTCACCTTTTCTAACCTGGCCTTGGAAGTCACCCATCGTTTCTTTTACTGCATTCTATTTGTCAAGGAAGTCACAATGTCCCTAGTTTTAAGGGAAATAGATAGACTACCCCCTTTTAAATATATATATTTTTATTGATTTCAGAGAGGAAGGGAGAGGGACAGAGAGATAGAAACATCAATGATGAGAATCCTGCACATCCCCCACTAGGGATTGAGCCCACAACCTGGGCACGTGCCCTGACCAGGAATCAAACTGTGACCCCTGGTTCATAGGTTGACGCTCAACCACTGAGCCATGCTGGCTGGGCCAGATTACCCCCTTTTAATAGGAGAGTGGCAAGGATCTAAAAGAGCATGTGGAACCAGAAACATTTTTGTGGTTATTTATGGAAAATACAATTTGCTCGACAGGGATGATGTCATGGAGGCTCTCATCATTTTGTTGACTACTCTCTTCTGACTCCTTCCCTATCTCTTCACTGCCTTCTTCCTTAGAGCTCCAAGTTTTTATCCCTCCACTACGCAGAATAGTTTAATTTTCTCCCAAGTCCTATTTCCACTGTTAATCAGAACAAAGGGACTCTATTCCCCAGGAACCTGAACTTCTACCTTCTTTCAAAAGCCATTTTGTTCCCTTACTCAGATTTAGAAGTAAATAATACTTGGGCCCACTCTCTATAGGACTGCAAGGGATGGTATGAGAAGATATAAAGAGAATGTCAAAAGAATTGCCCACAGTCTTCGACAAAGAATGCTCCTCCTTACAATAGAGCCAGTAAAGGGTGAAGGAAAGAGAGTCTCACATATTCCAAGATACATTCTTGGAAACTATGTGGACAAGACTACTGAGGCGTAGAGCATCATTTAATGGTCTATTTGAAGGCAGAGGAATGCCATTGCTTTGGCATGGAGTAAGAGATTGGTCAATAAGAATGTCAGGTATAGAAAGGCTCAGGAAGGGAAACAGAATTCTGTAACTCTCTTAAACCAACATCAAAACCCTCCATTTCATTTTCTGTGTCTATCAGTTTTGCCAATTATTTTTAAAAAGTGATACTAGTATTAGTTTATCTGAAGATGTCATTGCATAAAAACTATTCTGATACAATAGAGCGCGCCACATAGTATCCTAAGAAAATGTTTTCCTTAAGAGAACATGTTTGAGATGTGCTTGTACCAAATTAGATTATATTCTGTTGCATGTAATCACAAATCTAATTAATAATAGTTTAATAATTAAGGGTTTATTTTTTTCATGTAATAAAAGGACCAAAGATTTCCAGAACAGTCACTATCATAGGTTTACGATTTCATCAAAGATTCCATTTCCTTCTGTCTTTTTGCTCCACCAACGTCAATGTACAGTGTGTGCCTTTTGTGCACATGGTTGCAAGATGGCTGCTGTGGCCTCAGTCATCTACTCACTTTCCATGTCAGACAAAGGGGAAACATCTAAAGCCTTCCCCTTATGCAGCTTTCATCTTTGTATGACAAGACAAAAGCTCTTCTCAGTGACTTTGCCTACATCTTATTAAACCAGAGCTCAGTCACACGGCCACAACAAATCAAAGTGAGAGTTTAGCTCTCCAGTACAGCTAGAGGAAGGTACAGAAATGGGGATTGTGAATGGTGTTTGCTTACAAAAGTATGGTGTCTGCCAAAGTAGCACAGTGTGAGTCAGTAGTGCTGGCTTCTATCTAATCCTCTGATCTGAGTATCTAATCATGGAGGAGGCCTTTAACCCCAGGTCTCCAATATGCTCATCCAAAAAGAATGGGATAATGAAATAAAAGATCTCTAATGCTCCATGATTGTGTGCATCCAGGATGATTTTAAGGCAGCATGGTTGAGACAGACACTGTTAATCACCTGCCCAACAGCCATGTCCTACCTGACTTCCTTACTGGCTGAGACAACCCCCCACCTGGTGAGGTTTTCTAAGCCTATCTCCCAGCTAGAGCATGATCATGTGACCAAAATTTGTCTAAGAAGACCCAAGGAAAAGTATACCATGGCATCTGGGGAACAATTTTCCACCAGACTGTAAGCTGAATGTGTAAGAAGTCTTCTGGTTCCCTGTCCTACTCTCTCTCCCTTCCCCATTACTCCTATCTTTGGGCTCCATTGTATGAGCTGTAGCATCCCTTTTGTACCAAGGAGGCAACAAACTCAACACTCTGAAAATGATGGGATGGAAAGCTGATAAAGAATTTTAATCACTGATGAGACCAATCATGGAGCCATCTTTTCCTGACTTTATGTTATGGGAAATCATTAGAAACCTGTTATTTATGCTGTTTTTTATAAGATGTCATTGCTTGCAGCCCAAAACATCCAGTACAATACAATGATCCAGTAGAGACAGTTGTAGATTATCCACTA
>NW_005337676.1:0-265 GCF_000412655.1 Myotis brandtii | reverse complement strand
TGGTTGAGACCACAGAATTAATCCTCTTTTTTAATTAAACCATATAAAATACAAAAATTATTTTCTTTAAAATAAATTTCTATACTTTATATGCATTTTGTTATCACAACTAAATAATTTCTCCCAACTTAATTTGAACTTTAAACTCTTAGAAGCCTTACATTTTAGCTAGCAAGTTAAATACTTAGCATTTCTCAAATTAGTAACACCTTTACATTTGTAAGGACTTATTTCAAATAAAATACAAGACATATTTAATTAATAG
>NW_005337675.1:0-336 GCF_000412655.1 Myotis brandtii | reverse complement strand
AAAATCATTGTAACAGAAATAAAGAGTGTCTTTGAGAGACTTATTAGTAGACAGGATAAGAATTAATGAATTAGAGAAAAGAACAATAGAAAATACCCAACCTGAAGAATAGGGGGAAAATGGAAATAAATTAATAAGCCTCAAGGACCTATGGGATTATAAGAATTTACCAGTTGTGTCACTGAAGTTCTGGAAAAAGAGTACGAAGGCTGTAAAAGTATGTAAAGAAATGATTACTAAAGATACTCCCAACTTAGCAAAGGACATAAACCTACAGAAGCACTAAGCTGAGCAAACCCCAAACAGGTTAACCACATAGACATCCATGCCAAGGCA
>NW_005337674.1:0-361 GCF_000412655.1 Myotis brandtii | reverse complement strand
ATATGCTGTAAATGAGAGAGAGAGAAGAAGACCCCAATTTTAGCTCGATCCCCACTAAGGGGCATGCAGGAGACAGCCGATCAATGATTGTCGGATAGCCAATTTTAGTCCTATCCCCACAGGCCAGATCCTGACAGGAGGGAGCCCGATCCTGTGCATTGAGTGTCTGCCCCCTGGTGGTCAGTATGTGTCATAGCGACTGGTTGACCGGTCGACTGGTCAAATGGTAACTTAGGCTTTTATATATATAGACAGTTCACAGAACATACAATTTAACCAATCAAAGTGTACAATTCAATAGTTTTTAGTATATTCACAGATATATGCAACGATGGTGCTGATTTTAAGGAGAAACGCTTTG
>NW_005337673.1:0-222 GCF_000412655.1 Myotis brandtii | reverse complement strand
TGCTGCTCCCTGTCACGCTGCTCCAGGGGCCAGGAGGACTCACAGCTTCACTGATCCCAGTGCTGGGAGGCTTCGCGGCTCCGCTGATCCCGGTGCTGGGAGGCTCCGCTGATCCCAGGCCGGGAGGTCTTGCAGCTCCACTGATCCCAGTCCGGGAGGTCTCGCAGCGCCGTTGATCCCGGGGCGTAGGCCTCACGGCTCTGCTGATCCCGGTGCTGGGAG
>NW_005337672.1:0-200 GCF_000412655.1 Myotis brandtii | reverse complement strand
AGTGGCCTTGTGTAGTAGGTGTCCTATAGGGCCTAGTCATCTGAGTTGGGCTCTCTAGGAATGCCCCTGTGTGGGCTATGTGCACTGTCCTGTTATAGTTGAGCCTCTGAGACAACTTCAAGGTTACCAACATTTGCATCATGGAAGTGCCAGAAGAAGAGAAGGAGCGAGAAATTGAAAACCCATTTGAAGAAAATAAT
>NW_005337671.1:0-1069 GCF_000412655.1 Myotis brandtii | reverse complement strand
TATTAAGTTGCTCATTGTGCCTATATTGAGAAACTGTGTTAGGTCTTCACTAATCATTCTTGCCTCAAGAATGATAAATTGTTATGCTTCCAAACAGTCGTTGGGAGCTGCGTGAGCCCCGCGTTTTCCTGTTTTCCCCAGCTGCTAGGAAGCTCAATGCTAGTTTGATACCCATAGCATTCTCAATCCGTGTTCTTCAACAGTTAAACATGACTAAGGTGATAGTTTTAAAAAATATGATTTTCAAGAGTCCTTACTTGAAAATCTGAGAAAGGATACGGTGTTAAGTATTCTTCATTTGTTCCTAGATAGCCTTTCTGAGCTCCTAAGTGCCTTCTCTCTGTCCCCAAAGGCTCAACTCTACATACTGAGTTATCTCAGGCTCTTAGCCCCAGATGCCAGCTGGATTTGGCCAATGGAAGACACAGACAGGAAATCAGAGGGTGGGAGGTTAATTTAGGTCTGTATTACCCCCTCCCCACTTTCATCCCCACTTATCCTGAGTACAGATGCTCCTCGATTTAGGATGGGGTCACTTACATCCTTATAAACCCACTGTAAATTTAAAGTATCGTTGTCGAAAATGCATTTAATACAACTAACCTACTGAACATGATAGCTGACCTAGCCTACTGTAAGTGGAATACGTAATTACTGAGCAGAAACTGGCCCACCGTCCTACTCTGCTTTTCATGCTAAATGTTCTCCTCTTCTGTTGCTTATGGAGGGAGTGAGAATAGACTGGCTTTGGAAGAGGAGGGCAGATCACCTGAGAAAACAGTGGGCACTTGAGGAGGCAGAGGTGGGTTCCAACTCCTTTCCTCTCTGAAAATTGGGTTGGCAAAATGGGTATCAAGTAACCAGGAGATTTCTGGAATCTCTCTATTCTCCAAGTCACTATAAGCTGAAAGATCCGGAGTATTCCCCCAATAAACCAGAATGGAAACCCCCGCTGGTTTTTAAAAACTGCAGCTAGGGTTTGGGTGGATTAAACCTGCACCTGACCAAGTCCATTTCATTAGTCTTGCCAACGTCTCCTTGAATTTTCTGAGATTGATGTTGTGATGAC
>NW_005337670.1:0-742 GCF_000412655.1 Myotis brandtii | reverse complement strand
AAGGGTAGCGGCATTAGGAAGGTTGAGAACCACTGGAAAATGAAAATGCCTGGCCCCTTGTTTGAAAATTGTTACAGATTTCAAGATGTTAAACAGAGCATGGGGTCTTCCAAGTGCAGGGCCCTATGCAATAGCACAGATCATATTCCAGTGAAATTGACCCTTAGTTATAATAAGAGAGATAAATCCGTATACTCAGAGCTAGGGATGGTGATGGAAGAAGTTTGGATTCTTTAGAACTCACAGGGAGAAGAGGAACTGGGCAGAAATAGGGAACACAGGTAGGACTGACCTTGGAATAGATGAATTCATCTAGCAGATCTCCTTCTTGTTGCTTTCCAAGTTTTTCCACCACTTTCATCTGACATGGTTTTAGAGTCTCTTTTAGTTTTGTTACCTCATTGTCCTTTCCCTCACCATCTACCTCACCTGTTCTGCCTCACCATAGAAAATCATGCTTCAGATATGACAACATAGAGAACAGTATGATGATTCCTTTCTTTGATCTGCACCCTACTCTTAATTCACAGTCTAATAATATGTTAGCCTTTTCAATAGCTGCTTCATGCTTTGGGCTTATATTAAGCAAATATTCTATTAAAACTCCTCAATCTAGTCCACATGAGCTAATCTAAGTCAGGACTTGATTTTCTACAGGTTCTCTTTAAACTTTGGACTTGATGGCTGCCTAATTTAAATTTCAGTTTGTTGGTTTCATACAAGCATTCCAGCCAATTGAGAT
>NW_005337669.1:0-1192 GCF_000412655.1 Myotis brandtii | reverse complement strand
TCCACCACACATAGCTCGCTGCCCCGCCTTCCTGTAGCTCTCTGCCACAGGTAGCTCGCTGCCCCACCCTCCTGCTGACACATAACGCATATTACCTCTTTATTATATAGGATAATTAACATGTAACATGTTCTGTAAGTTTAAGGTGTGAAACGTGATGACTTGATATATATATAGACATGATTACCATAGAAAGATTAGTTAACATATCCATCTGAAATTCAAAAACCTAGTTTTTTAACTAATTTAGTAGCAAAACCTGATCAAAACTGACATGAAGTTATTTATGGGTTTTACTGATCCCACTCAGTGTGAGAAATCATTCACTCTGCTACAGAAATTTCTATGTTCTCTATGTCCCAGACCCACCAGTAGAATTAAGTAATACATGACCCCAAATAGTTTGGATAAGAGATTGTGAATCTGTGTCACACTGCTCCAGAAAAATGAATAAAATAAATAAGCACAAGACAAAATTAACAAGGATGCCACAGGGGGCCAAAGATTACAATTAAAACTTGAGAATCTATGGATCCCATAATTAGGCTCAGATCTCAAGAATAACATCTCTTTAAGCTATCAGAACTCTTGCAAGTGTTTATAGGCAGGAACAGATTTCTAACCTAACACATATTACTGCTCCAGACAGATACTGGATGAAAGCATGAACTCATTAACTGACTATATGGGCATCCAGGTGGCAACACAATAGTTCTGTGGCTGGCAGTTAGACAGACATGAGCAGAGCAAGCACGATGGCCAGGTACAGAAGGTCACCAGGGCAACCTCTCAGATAGCTGGTCATTTGGTTCAGACCCTCCCCTGACCTTTCCTCCCCTGGCATGTCATGCAGTAAACCCCTTTGGAGGAGGAACAAGGGGTGGAAGTGCGGCCTCATGCGAATCGCATGTGAATCCTTGCACAACCACTCCCTTAAGCATTAACCCCTAGGGAAAACATCTAGGCTTCAGCTGTCTTTCAGCTCCAGGCCCAGAAAAACAACAAAACCAAACAAGCAATGCCATGGCTGACATCAGGACCAGCTGCAATAACTAATGACCCCTGTCCTGGTGCTGACCAATCAATGGAGACCACAACCCTGAAAGGACACACCTGGAAAGATGATGAATATTCTATTTCCTTCCCTGGGAAATTCCCTAAAATCCCCACTCTTAACAGCCCTTAAAATGGA
>NW_005337668.1:0-513 GCF_000412655.1 Myotis brandtii | reverse complement strand
CCCCCTACTTGGGCTTCCTCCACAGAAAAGAGCCCCCCATGGGCCCTCCTGGGCTGCTAACTGATCGCTCTCCACCCCACACCATGCACAGTTACACCATAACCATCCATACATGTGACAACAGTCTCATTTTTTAAATAGGGCACTCCAAGCAACGAATTCCTTGAGTTCGGTAACAGCAAGAAAAACACATTTCTTACATAACATTATGTAAACGTCTAATAGGTACTACTTTTCGAGGAAAGAAAACGGTATGATAACTAGGATGAGCTGTTTGAGCGTACATATCATCATAGGGAAAGGAACCAGGGTGGATGAAAAAGGAGAAAGTCACCAGGCCAGCAAAATGTCTACCATGATTCTTGTACAAACGGTATTGCCAGGCCTGTCTCTTTCCTACACTTGGAAATTAAGCACACGAACACATGACTGATAATGAGACTTTGGTGAATACATTCTCCATTTAGGTTTGTCAAGGATCTGGTTGCTGGTTTGCTCTTCCCTCGATCACAG
>NW_005337667.1:0-520 GCF_000412655.1 Myotis brandtii | reverse complement strand
TTAATCAGAAAGAGAAACTGTAGCAGTCTGGGTCCAATCAAGAGTAGGTTAAATGGGATGTTTCATATAATATAAAGAAGTATTAGCTATGGTAAAAGAATAAATATAAGGTAGCCTACCGCTGAGATAGAGCACCCAAGGAGGGACAATCTCGGAACGGGTTCAGCCCCGTGGGAGAAGGTGGGTTCAGCCCTCCGGCTGGCCGAGACGTTTGCTGGTTTGGCCAGGCCGGAGCTGGTCTGGAGTTGCTGGGCAAGCAACAGGCACCCCTCCAGAGCAGGTGTCTGCAACTGGTGGTGTGGGTGTCAGTGTGAGTCCAGGCACCGAGGAGGTGGGCAGGAGCCCTTCACAGCCTGAGGGCAACGTGGAGGCTTTGCGGGGAGTCCAGGCCACTCTCTGCAGTGCAGGTGGGGGAGCAGGTGGTCCGCAACAGCTGACGTGGGTGAGAGGCAGGAACTGGGCACCAGTGGGGCAGGAGCATTTGTGTGCTCAGAGGCCTGTGCCCTGGGCAGGCTGCACC
>NW_005337666.1:0-247 GCF_000412655.1 Myotis brandtii | reverse complement strand
AGAAATCATCTGAAAGATCATCTGGCACATAGTTAATGGAAAAAATTTTCAGCATTCTGGTGATTACATTGATTATAAAATGTGTTACAAGTATACATGCAAAGCCAAGGCATCAGGTAGCCAGCAGAAACACAGAGAACATTTGCATGTTGAAGCAGAGTTGGAAGAATAAATTCTGAAGGAATATGAAAATACCTACAAAGATATTCTAGATAGAGGAAGACATAAACAGTTGGAAGAACATACC
>NW_005337665.1:0-491 GCF_000412655.1 Myotis brandtii | reverse complement strand
GACCACTGTCCTAGGATATACAAAGCCTATCTGCCATCCTCTGGGTGCTCACACACCATTGTGGTAGGGCAATGATTTAGGCCTGGAGCATGGGGTTTATGGTTCTCCCATGAGGGGGACACACTTATCAGGTTCACAGGATAGCAGGGAAAATAGCCCCCCACCTCAAATTCACGCAACTCAGTCACTGACACCCCCTGAGTTTGCCCAAACCACTACACCCCTGGACAGCTGACTTCTCAGCAGGGTGCAAGATCTGCAGATTGGGGCAACAGAGAGTCCAAAGGGTGGGGCTATTGTATTTCCCCAGGTTGATGCCATATGGAGGGGAGTGCTCCACAACCCCCACCCGATAAAAAAGAAAAAAAAAGATTGTGTTTTTTTGTGAGAAGAACTTGTGTCCCTAGCAGACTCTCATCTCTTCCTGGTGGACAGAATCCCCACTGATTTTCATAGCCAAATGTTATGTGAGCACCTGTTCTAGGCTCTCA
>NW_005337664.1:0-330 GCF_000412655.1 Myotis brandtii | reverse complement strand
CAGCCCTGCTCCTGCCGCCACCACTCCCACGCACTGACGGCGCTGGCCCCGCTCGCACCCGCTGACAGTGTGGAGTGACTGGGGCCGGCACCAGCAGCAGGTGTGAGCACTGGGCAGGACCGTGGCGCGCGGGAGCAAAGAATTTTCAGTAACCACCAGAGGCTCGCCCCAATGACAGCAACCGGCGCGCCACTTTGGTCTGGCACCCCTGCTCACCTGCTTCACCATCCTGCCACGGCCGATGCCCGCCCTGTTCCATGCACACCCCCTGGTGGCCAGCACACATCATAGTGACCAGTTGTTCCACCATTCGGTCTATTTGCATATTAG
>NW_005337663.1:0-410 GCF_000412655.1 Myotis brandtii | reverse complement strand
TCCCGTGGAAGCCCCAGCAAGCACCGGCTGTGTGACCTTGAGCAGACCGCTAGCCCTCTCTGGGCCTGTCTCCGCTCTGTACGGGGACCAGGCTGGAGGCTTAGGGCTACTCCCGCAGGGTCTGCAGGGCCTCATGGAAGCCAGAGTCTGAAGCACCTCCTTCCACGTGCAACACACGGGGGGCCCCACATTTTGAAGTGGCCCCCAGGTTGCTGGTAAGGTCCACAGAGGGCGAGCTGGAGCGAAGAGGCTCGGCACACCCCCTCCCGGCTACTTCCTCTCGGATCGCCCTTCCTCCCTTCCTACGTGAGAAACGTCCGGTCCCAGGGTCCCTCCCACGTGCTCGGCCCCCAAACTCGCTGGAGTTGAAGTTCAGCGCGGCCCGACCCACAGTTCACGCGGGGACCAGG
>NW_005337662.1:0-576 GCF_000412655.1 Myotis brandtii | reverse complement strand
AGCCCACACTGCACTCCACACTGCACCCCACACTGCAGCCCATACCATACCCCACACTGCAGCCCACACTGCAGCGCACCCAACACTGCAACCCACACTGCACTCCACACTGTACACCACACTGCAGCCCACACTGCAGCACACACCATACCCCACACTGCAGCCCACACTGCAGCCCATACCATACCCCACACTGCAGTCCACACTGCACCCCACACTGCAGCCCACACTGCACTCCACACTGCACCCCACACTGCACCCCACACTGTCTCCACACTGCACCCACACTGTACCCCACACTGCACCCCACACTGTACTCCACACTGCACCCCACACTGCACCCCACACTGTACCCCACACTGTACCCCACACTGTACCCCACACTGCACCCACACTGTATCCCACACTGCACTCCACACTGCACTCCACATTGTACCCCACACTGCACCCCACACTGCACCCCACACTGTACCCCACACTGCACTCCACACTGTACCCCACACTGTACCCCATACTGTACCTCATACTGCACTCCACATTGTACCCCACACTGCACTCCACACTGCACCCACACTG
>NW_005337661.1:0-559 GCF_000412655.1 Myotis brandtii | reverse complement strand
CTATCCATCCTCTGTACACAGGGTACTCCCTGAACATACCTCCCTGTGGCCATCTAACTGCCATTCCTTTATTTCGTCTCAGCTTCTCTCAAAAGCCTTTCCCCAACTGTATCCCACTCTCCTCTCCTGCACGTTCCCATGGCACTAACACGGACCCCACATGCCCAGAGCTCCTCTTATATGCCAAGTGCTGCTGTTCAGTCACAAACCAGACAGCCCTGACCCCAGCTTCAAGGTCCGTATCATTTAGCTGGGAAGAAAGGCTTAAAGAATAAATCAGAAATAATTAACAAAATCACTAGAAGAGTCCAGAGTGCCTTAAAGGGAACAAAGCGGGGCACAGAACTGTAGAATAGAACTTAACCTAGGGGGATGGTGAAGGAAAGTCCTCCTTAAGTGCGTTAAGTACACTGCCATCATGGTGTAGGCCAAGACAAGAAAAAATACAAAAAATATTCATGGCCCTGGTTGGGTAGCTCAGTTGGTTAGAGTGTCATCCCAACATGTCAAGTTTGAGGGTTCGATCCCCAGCCAGGGCACATACAAGAGTCAACCAATA
>NW_005337660.1:0-261 GCF_000412655.1 Myotis brandtii | reverse complement strand
ACAAATTTAAAATTTGCTAATTACCAGATAAGTTAATTTAAGAGAGAATGTTCTCAATTCCAAACATGCAAATGATAATGTCTCTAATTGAGGTTAGTAACAACATATGAAAGTCAAAAAACATTGAATATTTTGATTGGTTGTATCCAGTAAAATGAAATGTTAGCTAAAGAACAAAAATATCTCTGTCTGGCTTGGCTCAGTGGTTAGAGAATCAGCCCAAGGGGTCCTGGGTTTGATTCCTGGTCAAGGGCACGTACC
>NW_005337659.1:0-1802 GCF_000412655.1 Myotis brandtii | reverse complement strand
TTGGTGGGAACCAGGCTCGCTCAGAGTCAGCATTACCGGCGCTCAATGTGGCCTCATGTGCGCACTTAGAATCAGAGACCCCGTCTGCACCGTGCTGAAACAGAAACCCCCCTGGAGTGTGTTGAAAATCAGAGCCCCCTAGCGTGCGCCAGGAGTCAGAGTTCCCCAAGAATCCAGTATCAGAGTCTCTGTTGCTTCGTGCAGACTTGCATTGAGAATCAGGGTCCCTGTGTGCACATGCACCAAGAATTGGAGTCACTGGCTCTTAGTATGAATGCACAGGGAATCAGAATCTCAGGCGCAGGTGATAAGAAACACAGTCAAGTCACTGGTACTTGGTGTTGCCTCCTGCCCGGAGAATTGGGGTCCTGGGGCCTGTGCTTGAGGAACAAGTTCCAAGTGTTCACGCGTTAGCTCCCAGGCCAAGGCTCCCCTCGCCTGCACTGCAAAGGACAAGTTCCCGGTGTTCGCGCACTTCCAGGCTAAGGTCCCTGTAGCAGCACTGAGGCCCGGGCAAGGGGTGGGTCTATCCATTACTATGGCCCTGCCCGCGAGCCTGCGGGGACGGGGATGGGCTCTGTTACTCACTGATCTGCCATGGGGATTTCTGGACTCTTGGTGTCCGTGGCTCTGTAGCTGTGGTCGCAGGTCTCTGTCCCCAGTGGCTGCTGGGTCCTGGTTTGCGTCTGAGACCAGACTGGGTAGTGCTGAGGCCAGAATCCTAGTCTCAAGCAGCTCTGTTTCCCAAGATGGCGTGGTCTCTGTTCCTGTGCTGGCTGCCCAGGAGTGTCTGCGCTGGGAGCAGGGCTCCGCCGTCTAAGACTGCCCGGTTTAGCAGCCCCTTAGAAGACCTGTAGAATATAACTGTCCCTAGCTAATACACACACACACCACACACGTCCACACACTCCTCTATCACTCCCTCACGCTCTCACACTCTCTCCCTCCCTGCCTTCCTGCCGCTCACCATCTTCTCTCCGCCTGGAAATTATTTTTAAAGCAACCACTTAAATTCTCTGGAAATTGACCTAATACATAAACCAAATGTAGAAATAACTTTTCAAAAAAATCTACTGAAACGTAGTAAGAACCACAAGAGTCTGTGGTATTGAACCAAGACCCACCTTCTCCCTCCTGCCCCCGCTCAGCTCAAACAGGTGCAGACAAGAACATGTACAGGATAGAGAGAGAGAAACATCTGTTGGCTGCCTCCTGCATGTCCCCGATTAGAGATCGACCCTGCAATTTACAATAGTAAATTTTATGTCATGGGTTTTTTCATCACAATTTTTAAAATAGTGTTCCCTGCCCTTGCTGGTTTGGCTTAGTGGCTAGAGCACTGGTCTGGGGACTGATGGGTCCCGGGTTCAATTCCGGTCAGGGGCACATGCCTGAGTTGCGGGCTCGATCTCCAGTGGGGGGTGTGCATGGGGCAGCCAAACAATGATTCTCTCATCATTGATGTTTCTATCCCTCTCTCTTCCTCTTTGAAATCAATAAAAATATATATTTTAAAACAATAGTGTTCCCTGATAAAATAGGTAGTCAAGTGAAAAGCATGAGATATCATTCCAGCTCAATCGCACTAATGTCTCTCCTTAGGATAACCTTCAAACTCGGCATATTTATATTCACACACAGAACTGAGCAGGCAGGTACTACTTAGCAGATGCCATTTAATTAAATTGATTGTTTTTACTTCTCTTAGCAACAGAGATGTAGTGCGCTGGGTGAATTTAAGGCGACGTTATAATTACTTTTAATAGTAACTTGCATGAGGCAGGTGTTGTATTTTATTGGTT
>NW_005337658.1:0-261 GCF_000412655.1 Myotis brandtii | reverse complement strand
AGAAGCATTTGATACTATCTGAAGAGGCCTTTAAGAGCCCTACTCACTGCAAAACCAGTTGGCAGTATAGATTCAGTATGAATTGTATTATTTATCATCAGACATACATATGTGTGGGCATTTGCGTGCACACATACACACACACACACACAAACACACACACACAAGGCTGCACACGCCCAACATAATCATTCTGAGAATTTGATGAGAGGTGGGTGAAAAGTAAGAGTACAGGACTCAAGGATAAAGAACTGATAATTT
>NW_005337657.1:0-350 GCF_000412655.1 Myotis brandtii | reverse complement strand
AAACATCAGTGATGAGAGAAAATCATGGATCGGCTGCGTCCTGCACGCCCCACTCTGGGGATTAAGCCCACAACCCAGGCATGTGCCCTGACCGGGAATCAAACCATGACCACCCGGTTCCTAGGTCGAGCTCAACCCCTGAGCCGCGCGGGCCGGGCTATGAGAAAAGAGCTCTTCCAGTGAAGCAGAGGACTTCGATGGGGACATCCGCCCCGAACGCTGCGCGATGCCGTTTCCCACCGCTTCGAGGATGAGCATGCTCCGAGCTGTCTTGCGACAGCGGTTTCTCCCCCTAAAGATTTTTCCTTCTGTTGCCCAGGAATGTGCGCCTGCCGCTCGCCCCTGCCGTC
>NW_005337656.1:0-868 GCF_000412655.1 Myotis brandtii | reverse complement strand
GCAACCTTGGAGGCGTGGATAAGAATTGAAGTGGAAACCAGCGTTATTGGTTGTGTTGTGTTGAGGACAGCTCTCCCTTGCTCTGGGTCCATGGGGCGTATCGGAGGAAGTTATATCTGTCTTCAGCTGGGTGGCATGGTGTGGTTTTGAATCTTTGACTACACACGTCTGTCCTGCTATTTGCCTCTAAGCCATGTGGTACCATTTTCTCCAATTCTCATCAAGTTCAAGCTATAGAGGCGACAGAAGAAAAGCACAGCAACAGGGGGCATTGCATCGAAGCAGCAGAACTATTTCAGTGGGTCCTCTGGCAGAGATGTCAGTCAAGGTGGTTGTAGGTGGACCTCAGAGCTGTCAGTCATGGGATGAGGGGTCGGGGGAGGGGAGGGATGGAGAGCAGGCATTTTCCTGCTCCAGTTTTGCTTACCAAGATGGCCGAAGGCCGAGGGACTTAGGTCACATTGCCTCTATTTCCTTGGTGTCCCTGTTTCTCCCTCTCTCCAGGGTAGGGACCAGTTTTAACTCCCCAAGAATGCTGGGAAGTCTCAGGACAGGGGGAGTCATCTTGGTGGGATGGCGATCCTTCTCATTTTCCGGGGCTCCTTCTGTTGGGACCTGACTGAGAGCCATTGACCCTGAACATGGAGGGGCCTCCTCTGAGTCACCCCAGTTTGGCTTTCCTTGTACCCTTCTTTTTAAAATCATTTTATTATTTTTAATATGTTTTTATTAATTTCAGAGAGAGAAAGGGAGAGGGAGAGAGAGATAGAAACTAAATGGTGAGAGAGAATCATTGATCGGCTGCCTCCCACGTGCCTCTTACTGGGGATGGAGCCCACATCCTGGGCATGTGCCATGACTAGGAATC
>NW_005337655.1:0-247 GCF_000412655.1 Myotis brandtii | reverse complement strand
GAAGAAATGGACATATTCCTAGAAAAATATGACCTTCGAAAACTCAATCAGAAAGTTTACTTTTTTTCAAAAATAAAAAATTTTGACTAGGCCAATAACTATGGAGGAAATTGGAGAAGTAATCAAAAAACTTCCAGCAAACAAAAGCCCTGATTCAGACAGAGTCATGGGGGAGTTTTACCAAACATTAAAAGAACTAAAAACAATCCCCCTCAAACTATTTCAAAAAATCCAAGAGGAAGGAACA
>NW_005337654.1:0-344 GCF_000412655.1 Myotis brandtii | reverse complement strand
TTCCTCTCTGAAATCAATCAAAAAATATTTTTAAAAACTTCACTCAATGGAGGAGCACAGTTCATGGTTCTTAGTAAATTAACAGAAGGGTGAAGCCATCCCCACTACCCCGTCTTGGAACATCCCATCACTTCACGATGAGCCTCATGCCCGTGTGCAATCACGCCCCATGTCTACCCCAGCTCCCAGCCGCCACCAATCTGGTCTCTTCCTCTGCAGGTTCGGCGATTCTGGACGCTCACAGACCATGCAGGCCTTTGCACCCGATTCCTTCACTTATCATAATGGCACCAGGGTTCACCCATGGTGTAGCCTGTGCCAGTCTTTCTTTTTTTCTTTTTAAT
>NW_005337653.1:0-554 GCF_000412655.1 Myotis brandtii | reverse complement strand
GCCGATGCTCTATCCACTGAGCCAAACCGGTTAGATCCACGGTATACACACTTTTAGTTCTAAACCTGAAGGGCCTTCAAGCTGCCAACAGAATGAGCCACTGACACTTTAAGAACAGCATGTAAATGAAACAAGCCACGTCCCTGAAGCCTTGACCCTCTGACTACCTCCTTAACATTCTTGCTGACACAACACAAGCTCAGCTGTATTTTGTTGATACTTAGCAGATGAAGTGTCCTGAAAACCCAAGGTGTGTTTTAAGTGAATCCCAAAATGCTTACCAAGGACAATGTCAATACTGGAGCCTTCTTATTAACACACTAGAGGCCCGGTGCACGAATTTGTGCACCAGTGGGGTCCCTCGGCCTGGCCTGCTGGATCAGGATAAAACCAGCTCTCCAACATTCCCTGAGAGGACCTGGATTGCAAGAGGGCACAGACCAGGCCAAAGGAGCCCACCAGTGCATGATCAGGGCCAGAGAGGGACATGGGAGGTTGGTTGGCCGGGGAGGGGCCACGGGAGATTGGCCAGCCATGGGAGGTTGGCTGTGGGA
>NW_005337652.1:0-302 GCF_000412655.1 Myotis brandtii | reverse complement strand
GGGTGGGGCCACAACATTAATAACAAAGAAATAGAATATCTGGAGGATGAGCCCAGTATTAAGGATTTTAAAACGATTCTCAGGCGATTCTAATGTGCAGCCAACGTTGAGAACCATTGTCCTAGAGTAAGCTGTTTGTGCAAGAACAATGAGTAGAGGCACCCTTTCTTCTTTGTATGTACTCCTGTGCTTCTGTCCTTCTCTTGAGATTTCCATCATCAACTAACTTTTGGGGCCACATTACTTACAACAGCAGTTTCCTCCTTATCTAACTCACTCAACTTGAAAATCTTTCTATGGAA
>NW_005337651.1:0-433 GCF_000412655.1 Myotis brandtii | reverse complement strand
CTTGTTTGTTGCCATTTTTATTCTTTACCCCTGTGTTGCTTCTTTGTTTCCTATTTTTCCTTTTTATAGCAGACCCTTTAGCATTTCTTGCATTGCTGGTTTGGTGGTAATAAACTCCTGTAGTCCTTTTTTGTCTGTGAAGCTCCTGATTTCACCCTCCAATTTGATTGATAGCCTTGATGGGTACAGTATTTTTGGATTCAGACCCTTCCTTTCCAGGACTTTGTATATTCCATTCCATTCCCTTCTTGCCTGATGTGTTTCTGTTGAGAAATCAGTCGCTAGTCTGATGGGGGATCCTTTATAGGTATCTTTCTGTCTCTCTCTGGCCACTTTTAAGATTCTTGCCTTGTCATTACTGTTTGCCAATGTAATTATAATGTGCCTTGGCGTCGGTCTTTTTTTTTAAATTAAATATTTATTGTTCAGATTA
>NW_005337650.1:0-312 GCF_000412655.1 Myotis brandtii | reverse complement strand
ATCTAAAGGGACATTTGGAGTGATTTATTCTGTGAGTTATGCAAAGTTGAGAATTAATTTCAAAGTTTAAGGAAATATTTTTTATTATTTCACCCCTTTTCTTACTAAATAGGCAAAAAACTCAAGGCTCAAAGCATAAAGTTGTCATGAAGTGGGATGGTTTGGCTGTGGAGTGTGCTGGGAAGATGGTAGCATGCCAGTGAGAAAGGGGAAAAGTGAGGTCAAGGATTCACCTGGATTAGAAGAAATGGCACAGCCCCTAACTTTGGTAAAGAAAATATCAGCAGAGAAGTAGGGAGTGAGGGCAAGCTT
>NW_005337649.1:0-1021 GCF_000412655.1 Myotis brandtii | reverse complement strand
CTCCCTCTCCCTCTCTGAAATCAATAAAAATATGTATTAAAATTTTTTTAATTAAACAAATATTACTACTGATTTCAAAACTTGCTCTAAAAGGTAGTATAAGGCATTTGCTGTCTCTAATGTCATATACTTTTTCATCTCCCACTGTGACACAGGCACTCTCTGCTATCAGTTCCACGTGTTTTCATTTCCTTCCTCCACATCTTTACCCTCCCACTCCCATATCTCCCTTCTTCGTTATTTTTAGTTCCACCTGGCAAAACTTCAGCCTTTTCCACTAACTTTTTTCAAGGCAGTCAGGCGCATTGGAACCAAGTTTCTAAGCATGTGATATTGACACATCGATTTTACAGCAGGCCTTGGGATCACCAGGGTGACTCACTGTCATACTGATTCCAACTACATACTCATTCTGGGAGCGCCCTTTGAAGTGCTGAGATTCCACTGGCCATCTTACGAACAGCTCATCTTACTATGAAATGAAAAACGAACTGAACATTCCCACATGCCAGAAAACCGAGAAAGAAAACGAGTATGTGTAACTGTGTAGAGGAAGCCTGGGACAGTGCCACTGTTCCTGTGTTAAGCCTCTGCATCACATCCCTCCGTGAGATATATTCTCCCCTGGGGTCAGATAAGCATGGAAGGTCTTGATAAGCATCTGGTAAACTGGACTGAAGGTCAGTACCCACAGTGCATTGGTGCTATTGTATCCGCCTAGGTTCTTCGGTTGCATGCAACAGAAACACTTCTGAGTAACATAAGCCAAAGGGGGTTTTTAAAAAGGATAGAGAGGGCCTACAGGATCAAGGGAAGACTGGTCTCAGAAAGAGGCAAGAAGCAGTCAAGTTCCGAGAAGCAAGGAAGTAAGCAGCACAACAAAGGTCACAAAAGTCAAGTCAGGATACACCACTTGGCTGGGATGATGGCCCTAATGTTTCCATTCTCTCTGCTCAAAACTCACATTCTGTTGAGGGAGCATCGGATTGACCTCCTTTGAGTCACAAATTTCCTGGTTAGC
>NW_005337648.1:0-205 GCF_000412655.1 Myotis brandtii | reverse complement strand
GCAAATAATATGTAAATAATATGCTTTACCTTTTACACCTGGCAGAGGAACAAAACTAACGACAGCGTCCAGGTGGGCTTCTTAACAGCTGTCTTGCTTCTCAAGTGCTGGTGAGAGAGGCAAGACCAAAATATTCAGGGAATGACAGACACCAGGGATAGCTGATCTGGCAAACAGGAAGCAAAGAGACAGGTGAAACAGCAAG
>NW_005337647.1:0-712 GCF_000412655.1 Myotis brandtii | reverse complement strand
TTCATTAGATTTTTAAAGAAGTCTTTAACCAGAAACCACGGATCCAGAGGCTGGAACCCATCTGGATGGAGATAGATCTATTTATTAAACTTACCTGAAATCTAAGACATATTTCACCATTTCTTTTTCTTGGTTTTCAGGAAGGGATGAGACCATGCAGCCTGCAAAACCATCTTTCCTTGAATACTTTGAACAAAAAGAAAAGGAAAATCAGATCAACAGCTTTGGCAAGAGTGTGCCTGGCCCACTGAAGAACTCTTCAGATTGGAAAGTTCCACAGGATGGAGACTATGAGTTTGTAAGTAGTGTTAGAAGGAAGTGGTTATGTGTGCTGGAGAAAGCGATTTGAAGTATCACACATCCAGTTCTGTCGTTCCACTGAAAGAGCCTGAGCATTTTCCTGTGCGATCCAAGTCTCCTCTAACCACCCCTGGAAGCAGCTCTGGGCCTCATGAGTTTGAGACAACAACATTTTGACTGACATTTGAGTAGTTCTGGCTCTCCCAGTTAGCGGCATCTTTTTCACTTTAAAAATCCTTTATTCACTTGCCATTTTTCTTTTGTTGAGTTTGAAATTGGTAATGGTAAGAGAAACATTCAGTCATCAAATGAAAATGCGCAGTCTTTAATAGTTTACTTGAGATTGTGAGGTTTTATTTAAGGATTAGATTAGCCTGGAGGGCAGTTAATGCTGCTTGTAGTGTCTTTGTTG
>NW_005337646.1:0-822 GCF_000412655.1 Myotis brandtii | reverse complement strand
TAAGTCAAGGCCCCACTGTACATATCAAAACAAACCAAAAGCCACTGTGTTGTTGCATTTTCCCCTCTTGTTTTACGATGAATGGAAAACCACAAAATGAAAAGTGCTGATACAGCCTTTCATGCTCACCAGCCTACACTGAGCGTAGAGCCCACTGAGAAGCAAAATTCAGGATGAAAGATGTGCTAAGAACCGGAAGTGGAGGGCGGGGGACTCTGCTAGTGGTAGGGTGTGGAGGACCCCCCACCAGCGACTGAGCCTTCACAGTCCTGGTGCCCACTGGGGCTGTGTGGATGCCAGGTCCCTCCTGACACCCCAGCTTTATAATAGTTCCCAGGGCAGTCGGCGACTCCCAAGCCCGCGGGGAATGGGGAACAGCCCCTGGCCAGATCTACCTTGGCCGCATGGAAGCCCCGGGGCCATGACAGGCCGGAACCTCGCACATGAGGCGGGGCGGGAAGTGGCCGGGGAGAGGCGATGACAGAAGAGAATAAAGCCAGCTTCTGGCAGTTGATTTTTGAAGAATTACTTTGTTTATTTCTTAAAAGATGCCTAACATTCATGCAAGATGAAAAGAGTTCCGGGGATTGGTTGCACAACAATGAGAATATAATTAGTACTACTGAACTGTACACTTAAAAAAGATTAAGGTGATACGGGTTGTGTTATATATATTTTACCATATTAAAGGAAAACAGGGGATGCCTGAGATCTGAAGCAGAGCCAGCTTGCTGTCTGCATCCCATCCTATTTTTGTTTGCTCCCATTTACTGGCCCTCACTTTCATTTTTTTTTTAATCCTCACCTGAGGATATTTTTCCA
>NW_005337645.1:0-231 GCF_000412655.1 Myotis brandtii | reverse complement strand
ACAGAATAAATTCCCTTCTCTCTTGAAATGTACATTCGAGAGGAGAGAGAAAATAGCTGATTGAACAGAGATAAGTCGATGATTACAGAGGAGGAAGAAAGGTAGAGAGATCAGGGAAAGCTTAGGGAGTAGGCGCACGAGAAGAGACGCGGAGGAGGTGAGGACTAAGCCATGCAAAAGTTGGGGAAGAGCTGGGACGGTGTGGCTCAGTGGTTGAGCGTCAACCTATGA
>NW_005337644.1:0-269 GCF_000412655.1 Myotis brandtii | reverse complement strand
ACAGTGGCTTTGTAATACAGGTTGATATCTGGTATTGTGATCCCTCCAACTTTGCTTCTTTTGCAGCAATCTATCCTGGGTATTTTTTGTTCCATATGAATTTTTGGAGGAGTTTGTTCTAGGTCTAAGAAATATGCTATTGGTATTTTAATGGGAATTACATTGAATATATAGATTGCTTTGGGTAGTATATACATTTTAATGATGTTGATTCTACCAAACTATGCACACAGTTTATTCTTCCATTTGTTTATGTCTTCCTCTATCCC
>NW_005337643.1:0-450 GCF_000412655.1 Myotis brandtii | reverse complement strand
GGCACTTAGGCTGTTTCCAAATCTTAGCTATTGTACACTTTTCTTTTTTTATAAATACTATTCTGTAATTTGTTTTATTATTCACTATACCATGGATCTCTCCACATCACTACAGAGAGACCACTTTTCTTTCTTCTTTTTAAAAATATGTTTTTATTGACTTCAGAGAGAGGAAGGGAGAAGGAGAGAAATAAACATCGATGGGAGAGAAACATCCATCGGCTGCCTCCTGCACGCCCCTACTAGGGATTGAACTCACACCGGGGCATGTGGCCTGACTGGTAATCAAACCGACAACATCCTGGTGCATGGGGTGAAGCTCAACCAACTGAGCCACACCGGCTGGGCTACACCACTTTTCATGGCTATATGTATTCCACTGTGTTAGGCTTTGAGGATCTAAATAACTCTTTTAGATCAACTGAAGGACTTGTATGCATGCATATAAGC
>NW_005337642.1:0-525 GCF_000412655.1 Myotis brandtii | reverse complement strand
TCCTCTCTGAAATCAGTAAAAATATTTTTTAAAAATATTTTTAAAATGTAAGCTAGCTTTATTATTATTAATATTAATATTATTGATCTCCTGAGTGATATTTTCAGCCCCCTAATGCAGTGAGGATCTGAACTTCTTTTAAATTATCCCCACTGGCCCAACCAGAGTGCCTCAGCTAGTTGAGCATCATCCTGTACACTGAAAGGTTGCCAGTTTGATTCCCATTCGGGGCACGTATGGAAGGCAACTGATTGATGTTTCTCTCTCTCTCCCTCCCCCGCCTCTCTCTCAGCATGTCCTCAGGGGCGGATTTTTTTTTTTTTTTAAGTATCCGCACTAGTGGCTGCAAGCAGTGCTGGGCCCAGGGTTGAAGGAGACAAGTATTTGCTGGCTGATGGAGAGGGAAAGGTGGCTCATCTCCTCTGCACGGGGCAGATAGTACACTGCTTAAGACATGGGCGCTGAGCCCTGACCGGTTTGGCTCAGTAGATGGAGCCTCGGCCTGCGGACTGAAGGGTCCCAGGT
>NW_005337641.1:0-329 GCF_000412655.1 Myotis brandtii | reverse complement strand
TCAGATGGGAAGGAGAACGAAGGTCCTACGCTGGAGTCGGGTGAGCCCAAGGCCCTCATTGGAGAGATTCCAGCTCTGATGTTTGGATGCCAGGGAACCGGGATTGTTGGCCTGGGGCGTGGCCTAATTATAAGGACTCGCTCAATAAGTGGGTACAGATGGGCTCAGGTGGGATGTAACATTTGATCATTCCCATTTGGATAAAAAGATGTCTTTGAGTAAGAAGTGGAATTTCAGGGACATCGAAGAGTGGTAGGCAAGCCGCTGATGGGACTTTAAAACATGGCGGTTGAGCCTGGCCGGTGTGGCTCAGTGGTTGAGTGTCCACC
>NW_005337640.1:0-306 GCF_000412655.1 Myotis brandtii | reverse complement strand
GAGAGAGGACCCAAATAAAGAAAATCAGAAATGAAAGTGGTAAAATAACAACCGATCCCACAGAAACACAAACAATTATGAAAAATACTATGAACAAATCTATTCCAACAAAAAGGACAACCTAGACGAAATGGACATATTCTCTGAAAAATACAAGCTCCCAAAACTCAACCAAGAAGAATAAAAAAAACCTGAATAGGCTGATAACTACCGAAGAAAATGAAACAGTGACCAAAAATCTTCCAGCAAACAAAAGCCCCGGTCCAGATAGCTTTACAGGGGAGTTCTACCAAGCATTCAAAGAAG
>NW_005337639.1:0-322 GCF_000412655.1 Myotis brandtii | reverse complement strand
GGCCTGGCCTGCGATCAGGGCCATCTTCCCCAGTTGCCTGCAGCCAGTCCCCCCGCACCTGCCCCCCTGCTGCCACCTACCCCTGGTTCCCTGTTTGCCATGGGTGATGGGAGCCTGACCGCCGGGGGAAGGGACCAAGAGGTTGGCTGTCCTGCCTGCTCACCAACCCCACCCCTGCTGCGGGTTGCCCTCTGTGTGTGGAGCAACTGGTGGGGCAGGGGACTTGGACTGGTGCAACCCGCATTCCCCACCACCCACCCCAGGTTCCCCATTCAACATTGGGCAATCAGAGCCTACTGGCCAGGGAAAGGGACCAAGAGGT
>NW_005337638.1:0-229 GCF_000412655.1 Myotis brandtii | reverse complement strand
TGCATCTCTCAGATGATTAATGACTTTGAGCATGTTTCCATGTCTCTTGGCTCTCTGTATGTCCTCTTTCAAAAAGTGTTTATTTAGGTCCTTAGCCCATTTTTTGACTGGATTTTTTATATTCCTTTTGTTAACTTGGATGAGTTCACTGTAAATTTTAGAGATTAAACCCTTATCAGAGATAACATTGTAATATATGTTCTCCCATGCAGTGGGCTTTCTTGTTGTT
>NW_005337637.1:0-246 GCF_000412655.1 Myotis brandtii | reverse complement strand
GACCCAATTTCACTGTCAGTTTAGATTCAGTCCCCGCAGGGCAGGCGAGGTGGAGCTGACCGCCGGGCGGGGTCAGGGTCTCACACCATCCAGTCGATGTCTGGCTGCGACTTGGGACCCGACGGGCGCCTCCTCCGCGGGTACTATCAACTCGCCTACGATGGCGCGCCGACTACATCGCCCTGAAAGAGGACCTGACCTCCTGGACCGCTGCTGATGCAGCGGCTCAGATCACCCGGCGCAAGT
>NW_005337636.1:0-280 GCF_000412655.1 Myotis brandtii | reverse complement strand
CTAAAGTCTATTCTTGACCTTCCTATAAATTGTCCTTTTCTCTTTGGAACCATGTCCATGAAGATGCAGGCATCATCTAAGTCCATTATACGGTATTGTGGGGGCTCCCGGTAGCAGGAGTGATCGTGAGCAATGATACCAGCATCAGGCAGGTCGAGCACGCTGTAGCTTGAGCTTGAGCGGGTGGCATTGATCTCGATTGACGCTCCATTTGGGGACGAAGTCTTCCCGGATCACGGATGTGTCCGCTGGCCGGACGTGAGTGTGATGGACCCAGGTC
>NW_005337635.1:0-783 GCF_000412655.1 Myotis brandtii | reverse complement strand
GACACGCCGAGCTCAAGAGGTTCGCCATCACTGGCATCGAAAGAAAAATATAGAAAAGTGGTTAATACCATTGTGGCATAGCAGAAAACACCAACACACAGTGAATAATTTGTCTTTTTTGAAGTCAGAAAAATATCAACTTTAATGCTAAGCAGTGTTAAATACAGTATTTTCTATCTATATAATAGAGGAATATGCAAATTAGCCAGGACACCATAATGTCACAATCAAACAGCAAGGACCTGAGGCTACATGGCGCCTGGCCGGGGCGAGGGACCTCAGGGTGTGCCCCCTGCCTTGCAGGGCTTGACAGAGACCTCAGGCCATGCCCCTTGCCCTGGCGCTGGGCCTGAAGACCTCAGGCCATGCCCCTAACTGGCAGGGCTTGACGGGGACATCAGGCCACACCCCCCCATCCCCGCGCCAAGCTGGGGGAGCTCAGGCCACGCCCCCCATCTGGCAGGGCTTAACAGGAGACTTCAGCCCATGCCCTTCACCCTGGTGCCAGGCCAGGGGACCTGAGGCTGCGCCCTCTGCCTGGAGTGGCTTGATGGGGCTGTGGCTGGCTGGGTCTGGGTCTCACTCAATGGGGGTGGGGCTAGCCAGGTCTGGGTCTCTTGCGTTTTTGAAGTGTGTGTGGGTGGTGGGTGGGGACTTGACTCTAGATCCCGAGGTGCACCCCAGACTCTGACAGGAGGGAAATTTTCATATATATTTTACTAATTTTCTTTCATATCTGACAATTCTATTATAGAGAAAGGGAAAATAGTAATATTAAAATAT
>NW_005337634.1:0-320 GCF_000412655.1 Myotis brandtii | reverse complement strand
TGTGTGTGTGTGTGTGTGTGTGACAATTATATTCCACTGGATTGTCGGAGACTGGCAGACCAGGCTCCCCCAAGCCAGACAGCCTCTACTATGGCTGAAATCTCTCCCTGGGTGGCTGGCTCTGCTGCAGAGACGGCACCACCTTGAGGGGGAGAGCGACTGTGGCTGAGAGCCCACCCTCACCTTCACCCGGGGAGACCTGGGACACCACCTGGGATCCCACAGCCACACTGGGACCAGCTGAGAACCCACAAACACTAAGACTACAGTCTTCCCAGCCACAGGCTCCTAAAAAGTTTGTCCAGGGGGAAACAAAATGG
>NW_005337633.1:0-213 GCF_000412655.1 Myotis brandtii | reverse complement strand
GGCTGAGGGAACCCCGCCCCCGAGTGCACAAATTTTCATGCACCAGGCATCCAGTCTATATATAAAAGCCTAATATGCAAAGTGTCCCCTCGGGAGTTTGACCGACCTGGAGTTCGATCTCTCGTTATGACGTGCACTGACCACCAGGGGTCGGCACAGAATGAAGGAAGGTCCCGGCCAGCAGCCGGGGAAGGGAGGCCCCAGCCGGTGGCC
>NW_005337632.1:0-200 GCF_000412655.1 Myotis brandtii | reverse complement strand
ATCTCCCGAGGGGTCCCAGACTGTGAGAGGGCGCAGGTTGGGCTGAGGGACCCCACCCCCCGCCGCCAGTGCACAAATTTTTGTGCACCGGGCTTCTAGTAAGTATATATTTCTCCATTTTACTTTTCATGCATTCCTACAGATTTCCCCTCTTTGCTTTCCCCACCTTCTTAGTCTACCACTAATAAATTTCATGTAAC
>NW_005337631.1:0-364 GCF_000412655.1 Myotis brandtii | reverse complement strand
CTCCACAATTGCCCCAAAGAGGGAAGCCCAGGCCACCTACCAGCAGGCTGTGGCAGGTGGGGGGGGGCCTCCCTCTGTGGGGAGGGGTTATCGCATGACTGTCAGCTTTAGATCTGTCCTTCATTTAAGCCCCCACATATCACAACAAGGAGGGGAGCCACTGTTGGAAAGTGATTATTTGCTCATTGACATTCTTACCTCATTCCAAAAGGGACTTGGAGCAGCGTAAGGCAAAAAAAAATACAGTACAGTTGAATAGACCAGGAGATAGGAAAACTTTTTTTGTTTTTTTACAAAGAACCAGATTGTAAATATTTGAGGTTTTGTTGATCATACAGTCTGTCACAATTATTCAATTCTGCCA
>NW_005337630.1:0-887 GCF_000412655.1 Myotis brandtii | reverse complement strand
GGGGGGGAAAAAAAATCTTTAGATAAAGTTAAAAAACAAATACGAAAACAATGAGATGGAAACATCAATTTGGAGATGGAGCAAAAGGAAAAACAGTATTCAGGGGAACGATTTGTGCCCCCTGCAGCTAATCACTTTGCCGATGGAATTCTGCTCTCACATAAACCAGGAGGGGAGGGCGTGGAATGGATGGTTACGAAGATGCAATACATGCAAATGCCCAGTTACAGCACCCAGCCCCGAGGCCACAGGGCCATGTCCCCAAAGGCCTGGCTTCTGACTCCCACGTCCTGCAGATGGAAGATGCTTACAGCGACCACGGCGTCAGAGCAGATCCATAAACATGGTGAATCCAACAAGCAACTCTGGGAAGTAGATCACAAGATCCTTTTTTTTAAAAAAGACACCTGCAAGTTCGTCAACCCCTCCAGCCCTCCGGCAACTCAGAAAATCCCCGTCAGGCTACCAAAATATAAACCACAAATAAGGTCTATCTCTTCTGAAACAGAACCAGCAAAAGCCGTCTGTGCAGAGAGGAGTCAAAATCCTTAGCAACCGGGCTGCTCATGGAAAGAGGTCACCCCAACCTATCCATCCATTCATCTCCTCACTCACTCATTCATTCATTCATTCACTCATTCATCTACTCATTCATTCATTCATTCATTCAGTCAGTCAGTCTTTACTGGTCACCCTCCCGGTTCTAGATCCAACCTTGTTCTGTGAATTCAGGCATACAGTGGTCATATCCCCTGCCTTCTAGGACTTATAATCTAGTGAGAAAGGGAGAGGGATCAATAAATACAGGAGAAACAGAAGAAATTGAATATTAAAAATAAACAAAAGAAATTGAATATCAAAAATGTCTTTGCATATAACAGGTTTTT
>NW_005337629.1:0-1011 GCF_000412655.1 Myotis brandtii | reverse complement strand
AGGCAGTTGTATGCACAGATGCAGTGTACTGGGTTCGTTGAGGGCTGTACCTAACACCAACTTTGTTCTCTTGATAAAATGGGGCCTCGGGAGCCAGGCCACCCCAAGCCTGTAGGCCTGTGCCTAGGTCCAGAGTGGCCGGGGTCCCGGAACATGACAGAGGGTGCAGGTCGGGCTGAGGGGTCTGGCCCCACCCCTCGCCCTCACCCCTGAGTGCACAAATTTTTGTGCACCGGGCTACTAGTTCATCTATATAAATATGTAAATATATAAAAGCCTAATATGCAAAGTGTCCCCTCAGGAGTTTGGCCAATTGCGAGTTTGATCACTCGCTATGACATGCACTGACCACCAGTGGGCAGCGCAGAATAAAGGAAGGCCCTGACCCTACCCATGCATGAATTTTGTGCACTGGGCCTCTAGTTAATTATAAATTGTGAATTAATATTCTGTGATCCAAAGGCAGAGAAACATTTGTAATTCTCTAAGTATCTGCCTTTGCAAAGGTTGATTTAAAAACAATGTGACACAGCAATTTGGAGATTTGTCAAGAGATTATTTTTACAAAACCATTTAGAATGCAACTGATAAATCCACACAATGGATAGATGTCATAATTGTTCTAAAGAAATGACTTAGGGACAGTGCTTGGTATAGGGTTCATGGATCTTCCAAGTGGATGAACACATCCACTTGTAGCAGGGTGATGCACCCCAACTCTGGCACCAGGGGCCCTCCCAGCCTTTGCCCTATGTATCTCTTCATCTGACTGTTCTTCTCTATCCTTTAACATATCCTTTAATAAGCTGGTAAATGTAAGTGTTTGCCTGAGTTCTGTGAGCCACTTAGCAAATTAATCAACTCCAAGGAGAGGGGTAGTGGGAGCCGCAGGTTTATTGGTCAGAAGCACAGGTGACAACATAGATTTCCAATTGGCATCTGCGGTGAGGTGGGAGCATTCCTGTGGGACTGAACCCTCAACCTGTGGGATCTGATGCTATCTCTAGGTAG
>NW_005337628.1:0-340 GCF_000412655.1 Myotis brandtii | reverse complement strand
AAATAAATGTTATGTTTACACTATATTGTAATCTATAGTGTGAAAGAGTATTATATCTAAAAAACAAGGTACATATCTTAATTAAAAATAATTTATTGCTCAAAACTCTTTCATCTGAGCCTGTTGGGAAAACGGTGCCAATTTGTGAAAAATGCAGTATCTGTGAAGTGTGATAAAATGAAGCCATAAAATGAGGTATAAAATATCCTAATGAATCCACAAAAATCCTATTAGAACTTGTAGGGAATTTCAGTAACTTTGTAGGACCCAAGATTAATTTATATTAAAAATAAAAGTTGTATTTTTTATTTTATTGATTTTTTTACAGAGAAGAAGGGAG
>NW_005337627.1:0-236 GCF_000412655.1 Myotis brandtii | reverse complement strand
GTAATATGCTAATTAGACCAAACAGCCGAATGACCTTTTGGTTGACCTTCCGGACTAAGCTGGGGCTGTGAGGGCTGAGGCAAGCTGCCACGACTGCAAGGGTGAGCTCCTTGCATGAATTTCGTGCATCAGGCCTCTAGTTGGACATAAAAAAAATGTAAAGAGTCAAAATCTTGTTCTAGAAATAAAATTAGCTGGTATATAAATATACAGTATGTCATATCATGAAAAGTGCT
>NW_005337626.1:0-242 GCF_000412655.1 Myotis brandtii | reverse complement strand
GATCATTGATGGAGTCTGGCTGCCAAGCTTCCCAAGGCAGTATGGGCCCTGGCTCCAGCCCTAGCCTCCACCATCAGGGATCAAGATACCGCCTGAGGTGTGGGAAGGATTGGCCCCGACATCCAATTGTGGTAGGGATTAAACCAACTGTATATAGTTTTCAATAAACTCTTCCCCCTTTTATATTAAAAAGAAAGAAAGAAAGAAAAAAGGAAAAATTATATTTCTAAGTCTTGCTTTAA
>NW_005337625.1:0-270 GCF_000412655.1 Myotis brandtii | reverse complement strand
ATCAGCCAAAACTGACTCTCCATCTCCCAAGGGGTCCCGGGTTGTGAGAGGGCACAGGCCAAGACAAGGGACCCCACCGGTGCAGATCAGAGCCAGGGAGGGACCGCAGAAGGACTCCAGGGCGTGTCCGGCCTATCTCACCCAGTCCTGATCAGCCCGACCCCAGCAGCAAGCTAACCTACTGGTCTGAGCATCTGCCCCCTGGTGGTCAGTACATGTCATAGCTACTGGTGGAATGATCGAATGGTCGAACAGTCGAACAGTCACTTA
>NW_005337624.1:0-342 GCF_000412655.1 Myotis brandtii | reverse complement strand
ATCAATAAAAACATATTTAGAAAAAAATAACTAATAGAAAAAAGATAATGTCCAATGACATATAATGCACAAGGGACAAGAAAATAGTAAGTATAAACCATAAATTATAAAATAAAATGGCAAAATAAGACCATACATTACTTGTCATAGTAAATGTAAATGCACCATCAGATTGGATCAAAAGGTAAATTCAAAGTTATTACTAATTACAAGATATAAACAAATTGACAAATAAATGTTGAAAATAAAGGGGTTCAGAAAGTTTCTCCAGTCAAAAGGAATTTTAAAAAGAGCAGTGTAGTAAAAATATTAGAATCAAAGTATCATGTGTTGTTGTAAAAA
>NW_005337623.1:0-203 GCF_000412655.1 Myotis brandtii | reverse complement strand
GAAATAGCTCTTGGTTTCATTGATTGTATTTTTTTTTAGTCTATATGTCATTTATTTCTGCACTAGTCTTTATTATTTTCTTCCTTCTACTTACTCTGGGCTTTTATTATTCTCTTTTTAATTCTTTAAGTTGTAGAGTTTAATAGTTTATTATTAATTTTTATTGTTTTTGAAGTAGGCCTATAGTGCTATGAACCTCCCTC
>NW_005337622.1:0-263 GCF_000412655.1 Myotis brandtii | reverse complement strand
AATTACCTCACAGATTATTGTAAGATGAAATGAGATGGTTTATGCAATGTTTAATGTAATCCCTAGGCCTTTATGAGACTTTTAAAAAGTCAGCTCTTACCCTAGCCAGTTTGGCTCAGTGAGTAGATTGTTGGCCCTTGGAGGGAAGGGTCCTGGGCTTAATTATGGGCAAGGGCACATAACTCGGTTGCATTTTGATCCCCACCCCTGATCAGGGTTCATGCGAGGAGGCAACCAATCAATGTTTCTCTCTCACATCCATA
>NW_005337621.1:0-338 GCF_000412655.1 Myotis brandtii | reverse complement strand
TTATATATATAGACTAGAGGCCCGGTGCACAAAAATCGTACACTGAGGGGGGGGGTCCCTCAGCCTGGCCTGCACCCTCTCCAATCCAGGACCCCTTTGGGGAAGTGTGACTGACTGCCTGCCTGATTGCCCTTAACCCCTCTGTCTACCTGCCTGATCGCCCCTAACCACCTCTGGCTGTCTGCTTGATTGCCTGTAACTGCTCCCCTGCTGGCCTGATTGCCCCTAATTGCCTCTGCCTCACTCTGCACCTTGGACCCAGGATTTCCTCCTCTGGCTGGTCTCAGGCATCTGGGACCTGGGATTCCCTCCCTCTGGCCGGCCATAGGCACCCAGGA
>NW_005337620.1:0-1076 GCF_000412655.1 Myotis brandtii | reverse complement strand
AGGTCAACGCTCAACCACTGAGCCACGCCCGCTGGGCCAGTCATATTTTTACAAACAAAACAAAGCATAGTTTTCCAAACACGAGAGGAGCCTTGGAAGCTGAGCTTGTAGTGAATGGATGATGCCACCGGTGCCCGGGCCTGTGGGGAGCTCCCTGTGGGGTGCTCTGGAGCTGACCTGGAGGCTGTGGAGGTTGGTGATTACTAAGACCAGAGCCTGGGCACTCGGTAAACGGAAGCCACTCTGGAGTCTTTATAAACAGATAAGAGTGGCCTGGAAGAGGACATTCCATCAAATGAAGGGAAAGGGCTCATATCCTACCCATGTCTGAGCTGAATTTATAATGAGAGGTCGGGAGAATGAGAGTAACTGTGGGGATTCCATACTCAGGGACGGGGAGGGGAGGAGGAACCAGACGGGCTCTGACAGGCAGAGAAAACTTGGCCCAGGACACAGCGAATCTGCAGGCGAATCCAAGGCAATGCCGCTGAGAGTTTTAAATGATTCGCTTCTTTGCCCTGCTCTTAATACTTCCAAACCGTGGGCTGATCACATTTCTCCTGCCGCCAGTCACTGAGCCGCCCCTGTGAAACGGCATCCGTGGAGTCAGGCAGCCTGGTCCCGACCCAGCACTGAGCACCAGGGTGGCCCGAGCTGTCACTCTCCCCAGGGCTGTTCTCAGTGACAGTGTCCTCAGCACTGAGTCTCAGGAGCCCGGTTCTAAGCCTGAGCCGGGGTGGGAGTCACGGCTTCACCCTCAGCCGCCTCTCATCCTCCCATCAGACACTGAGCTTCTGGTCCAGGGGTCTCCCTCTCCTGTAGGGTGAGCTTCACACATCACTGAGGAGAGGGGTAGGGAGGGGGTCCGTGCAACCTTCCCCAGGCCAGAGCCATGCTCAGTGCCGGGAGCGGTTGACATGGATGCTCATGGCATGCTATTTCTCATCTAATACTATATCTGTGTAAAATAAAAAACACCGCTATGTTTATATATTCAAAGCAAAAATATGGAAGGATATTGATGAAAATCATGCCAATGTTTTTTTATCTGGGTAGTTACACACTTTTAAAAATAT
>NW_005337619.1:0-240 GCF_000412655.1 Myotis brandtii | reverse complement strand
TATGATCACACTAGAGGCCTGGTGCACGAAAGTCATGCACTTGGGGGAGAGGGGTCCCTCAGCCTGACCCGCACCCTCTCACAGTCTGGGAGCCCTGCAGTCGATCACCCCAAAGAGGTAGGTCCTGCCCACCTGGCTGGGGCTCTGTGATCTATCGCCGTGCAGAGGGAGGCCCTGCCCAACTGGCCGGGGCTCCACGATCAATTGCCGCGCAGAGGGTAGCCTTGGCCTCCCTCTTTG
>NW_005337618.1:0-619 GCF_000412655.1 Myotis brandtii | reverse complement strand
TGGCCGGCTGGCCTCGCCCCCTGGTTGAACTCCTGGTTGGGTCGAACTCCCGCCCAAGGGGACAATTTGCATATTAGCCTTTTATTATATAGGATAATCTAGAAATCTATCCATAGAAAGTAGAATTTTGAAGTGACTCACAGTTATGTTGACGTTTTCACATTTTCTCTTCAAGTAACACTGAGAGCCAGCTCTGTGTAGGGTTTACTTCACATTTTGTATTTTGTATTTGGTTCTGAAAGGCCATATTTGGAGACAAGTAGCTGTGCTGCTACCATTGTCTCGGCAGCCAGAAGGGGACTGAAGATTGTTGAGTTCTTTGGCCCATAAGTCCCAGGGTCCCCTATCTCCACATCAGGGTCCTACCCTTGCTGAGCAGGCCCATTGATGTGGAGAATTCAACCTCCTCTGTAGCTCTGCTGCTCTGAGAATTGTGTCCTTGGTCCAAATCACAGCTTTTTTAACCATCTGACTCCAGAAGGGAAAAAATCTGCAATGCTAGCAAAATCTCTTGTGGCTCACACTTAACCGTTAACTTGTAATTAATCAGTCTTAGCTTTTCATTGTCTTTCTCCAAAGGATTGATGCCCCAGCAGGAACCATCCAATACCATAGTCCT
>NW_005337617.1:0-245 GCF_000412655.1 Myotis brandtii | reverse complement strand
AACATATGAATTTTGGAGGAGGACATAAGCATTCAATCTACAACAACCCTCTATGCATATGTGTCTTGTCTCCATAGCTAGATCATCAGCAAGAGTTCTGCTGACTTGTCCTACATATCCCTAAACCCCCCAAGCGTCTTGTCCATATCCGGTGCCCCTAGCAGTTAACTGATTGCCAGCCAGAGAATGATCTCTGCCCCTCTGCAGCTAATCAAACACACAGAGCCAATTAAATACATCGGGTG
>NW_005337616.1:0-259 GCF_000412655.1 Myotis brandtii | reverse complement strand
AAACATCGATGAGAGAGAAACATCGATCAGCTGGCTCTTGCACACCTCCTACGGGGGATGCGCCCGCAACCAAGGTACATGCCCTTGGCCGAAATTGAACCTGGGACCTTTCAATCCTCAGGCTGACGCTCTATCCACTGAGCCAAACTGGTTAGGGCTTTAATCTATTTTAAATTGATTATAGAGAGAGTCAAGTAGAGAGAGAAAAAACAACAACATTGCTTTATTGTTCCACTTATTTATGCATTTATGGTTGATT
>NW_005337615.1:0-1143 GCF_000412655.1 Myotis brandtii | reverse complement strand
CGTACTCACCTCTCACCATCTCTGTGGTATCCAGAGCAGAGAACTCCCCACCCCAGCTCGAGACCCAGGTGGCCTCACTCAGGCTTGTTGTCTCTTGTGCGAATATCTATAGACTAGAGGCCTGGTGCATGAAAATTCGTGCACTGGAGAGGGGGGGTCCTTCAGCCCGACCTGCGCCCTCTCACTGTCTCTGTGGCATCCAGAGCCGAGACCCAGGCGGCCTCTCTCGGTCTCCTTTTCTCCTGTGCAAATATCTACCGACGGACGTTGGCTGTAGAGTCTCCCAGCAAATCTTACTCTAAGACTCGGACTTAACGCGACCGTGATCCCATGCCCCGTGCTAGGGGTACAGGAAGGAATTCGGGGACTTGGATCTGGGCTAGGTCATGCCTTTCCGACGCTCCGGACTTCCTTCTCCTGAGTGTTCTCTCACCAGACCCGTGGGATCTGTTCACCACTGTCCGCATCGTTGGCAACAAGTTCCCTCATGGGTATTGCCTGAGCCTCCTCCCTGGTATCTGGCCGCGTCGGGTTCACGAGGAGAAACAGACATCGGGTGTCGCTAAGCTTCAGGCAGGTCCCGCTTTGAGAAGGAGCCTCGAGAGACTGTGATTCTCAAACGCTGTGGAATTCCTGGGGGCGTAGTTCATGATACAAAGGCAGGCGGGGTGGGGGTGGGGGGGTCAAAGAATGACTCCCGTTGGATAAGAGAATAATAATATTTGAATAATTCCCAATGATTTCCTGGAATAATATAATTAACAGCTGGAACTGTGCTTGCATTTCCTAAATCAATATTTTATGAAACGGTCTCACAAGCCTTTATTTTTTGCATTATGTGCTACTCGAGGCTGGTCAGACGTTGACTATCCAGCGATAATGGGGCCTGTGGTGCAGGATGGCTATTTTGCTGGAAGTCATGTTGGGTTTTGTGTTTTGTTTTTGTTTTTTTACAGCCCTCTCGTATTTAAATAGGCTTGCGTATCTGATACTAGCCTTGCTTTGTATTCTTTTTACTTTTCTCTCTCTCTCTCTTTTTTTTTTGAACGGAAATGATGTAAAGAGAATTTCATAGGCTAAATTACAAGGCGACGTTGTCCCAGGCTATCTTTTCGGTCTCACCAAATTTATCCTAAACAGACA
>NW_005337614.1:0-259 GCF_000412655.1 Myotis brandtii | reverse complement strand
GATAGAAACACCAATGATGAGAATCACTGATTGGCTGACTCCTACATGCCCTCTACTGGGGACCGAACCCACAACCCTGGCATGTCCCCTTGACGGGAATCAAACCCGGGACCCTTCAGACTGCAGGCCGACACTCTATCCACTGAGCCAAACAGGCTAGGGCTGAGCTAAATTCTTGACTCTTCTAAACCTCAGTGACTTTGTTACTATCTTAAAGGCATGATAATAATAGCATTTGTCTCATAAAATTTGGATGAAA
>NW_005337613.1:0-714 GCF_000412655.1 Myotis brandtii | reverse complement strand
ATATGCTATTTAGCCTCCATGTATTTTAGTGTTTTTGAGTTTTTTTTATTGTAGTTGATTTCGAAATTCATGCCATTATGATCCTAGAAGGGGTAAAGGGTGTGTGTGTGTTGCAGGGGGCGGCGGGAGGCAGAATGAGAGGTATCTGTAATACTATCAACAATAAACATTAAAAAGAAAAAAAATATAAAGCCAAAATGTACAATCACTTGGAACACAAATCTATGTCTGGAGATTTGGTAATATGAAGTTAAGGACCCCTAAAGTGCTAGAAATATATCCATCCTTATGTAGAGAGATAACATTTTTTATAAAATTGTATTTTTCCTTTTGCAAATTATTTCCAATCATCAGTTCAAAAATTAAGTAATATAGTTTTCACTGAAAATAAGAAAAAGAAGAAAGATGGAATTTAAAAAAGAAAGAGCAAAAAGGTATAACTAGAAGTTGAAGACAGGAGAACAGACAATAACTTCAGGGTTCCCTTGGTTAATCATGTAACTTATTTTGTGTCACGTACAGAAGTTATTTATAAGAAATTGTAAATACAGCACTATTGATTTGATTTGCAATGAGCATACCTTAAGGGCTTGCTTATTGCTATTTTGGCCTACATTAAAAAATTGTTAGGGAGAAATTATATCTACATCTATATCTACATATCTACATCTATATACCTCTATCTCTATCTCTATCTCTATACCATCTATATGT
>NW_005337612.1:0-355 GCF_000412655.1 Myotis brandtii | reverse complement strand
CCTGTCAGAGTCTGGGGTGCGCCATGGAACCAGAGTCAAGTCCCCGCCCACCCACATGTGTCTCAAAATCATGGGTGACCCAGACCCATCCAGCCCAACCCCCAATATTCAGACCCAGCCAGCCCCACCCCCTTCAAGCCCCACTGGAGCGGGGGGCGCGGCCTGAGGTTCCCCCGGTCTGGGCCAGGCGGTGTGCCTTGAGGTCCCCTGGAAAGGTGGGGACAGGGGCCTGAGGTCAGCACACAGGGGCCTGGGCTGCAGTGGGGTCTCTTTCCGTGGGAAAGTTTCAAACCACAGGCCGACCAGAGCACTGAGGAGGGTCTCCTTGTGGAGAAAGAGAAATAGAAAATACAGA
>NW_005337611.1:0-571 GCF_000412655.1 Myotis brandtii | reverse complement strand
TGGTGGTTACCAGAGGGGAACAGGAGTGGGGGGAGGAGGAATTGGGTGTCAAATATATGGTAACGGAAGGAAACTAGACTTTTGGTGGTGAGCATACATAGTGTGTACAGATATCAAATTATAATGTTGTACACCTGAAATTGATATGATGTGATGAACCAATGTTACCTCAATAGATTTAATTTTTTAAAAAAAGAAGATAAGAGAAAATCACTCTCGTGGTTTGATTGCTGTGGACCCGATTCTGTGAGAAGAGCCAAGAGCTGGGCCTTCCCACCCAAAGTATTGGGCAGTCGTTAACAGAACTGCTCTCCCTCCTGGCCGAGGAAAAGTCTCCAGTACTGCTGGCTTGTTCACCTTCACAGCATGCCACCATGCCACCCTGGTTTCACCTGGATGACCAAATTGAACAGAACCTAAACCGTAAGCCCTGCGCTCCCCGAACTTGAACGGAAGAGTCTTGCTCTCACAGCAGCGCGCTGCTGGCGGCATGGACCGTGAAATTGCTCTCAGTGCCTCTGCCTTCCCACTTCACTGTGGGGAAGTGTCTTCCCACAGAAAGTCACATTCG
>NW_005337610.1:0-389 GCF_000412655.1 Myotis brandtii | reverse complement strand
CAAAACTCAATCAAGAAGAATCAAAAAATCTCAATAGGCAGATGAAATTGAAAGAGTAATAAAAAAAACTTCTAGCAAACAAAAGCCCTGAACTAGAGGGCTTCACAGGGAGTTTTACCAAACATTCAAAGAACAACTAAAACCTATCTTGCTCAGACAATTCCAAAAAATTCAACAGGATGGCACACTCTTAGCTCGTTCTTTAAAGCCAGCATTACCATAATCCCAAAAGCAGATAAAAACAATACAAAGGAAGAGAATTACAGGCCAATATCCCTGATAAACATAGATGCTTAAATCCGCAACAACATTCTAGCAAATTATATCCAGCATTAGATTATAAAATCACACCCCATTACCAAGTGGAATTTATTCCAGGGATGCAAGGC
>NW_005337609.1:0-1189 GCF_000412655.1 Myotis brandtii | reverse complement strand
TCAATAACAAAAATAGAGAAAAAGAAAACAAAACCTAAAGCGGAAGGAAAACAGCATGCGCTCTGAGCCAGCGCTGTTCCTGAGGGCCCCTCACACTTTGTCTCAATGAACGCCCACCACCACGTAGCAGGCATCACCCCTCCCGGCACCGCACCCGGTGAGAACACAGAGGCCCAGAGGCATTGAGAACCTGCCTGGGGAACGGGCGGGGTGAGAGCTGCTGAATCCATCCATCTCCTGCTCCCAGCCCTTTGGGCAACATTTACCCATTGACTGCACGTTATTTTTCTTCTGATTTAGTTCCTCAGGGGAAAAGGTCAAAGCCCTTCCCCAAAGCCTTGCTCTAGCCCCTGCTGACTCGGGACATAGCTCTGTCGGTGAGTTAATGCGCTCCAGATGGAAGGCTCCACTTGGCCCCTAAAGCATACCTTGGGCAGTGCTGAGATTTGCAGATAAGCCCTGGGATGCAGGAGAGCAAGACAACTGGAGGGTGAGAGAATATGAAGGCTGGCGGTAGGAGGGATGATTTCGAACCTAATAAAGCAGCCTCCTCCACAGCTGTCAGGCTTGTGGCCAGGCTCCAGCGCCTTGGGCCCCCAGCCCAGAAGCTTAGAGGCAAAGACACATGCACTCCACCCATTCACAGATTCCCCCGACACTTCTGAACGCCCAGTGGCCGGCATTGGGGTGGGACCCGGGGTACAGTGTTGAATCGGACCAAACCTCTGCCTCTGAGGGGTTCACAGTCGGCAAATGAGAGAGTAAGGTGGGCAGACAGGTGGATAAGCAAACATTTAAATAAACATTATATGAAGCGGGGACAGAGTGCAGGGAAGGACAGAAGAGAGTCGGGGTGATGAAGGATGGTTGGTGAGTCAGAGGAGCAGAAGAAAGTTTCTGGGAAGAAGCGCAGGTCATTTGGAGCTGGCGTCATAATATGTGGTGTCCGTTCCTGGCCCCTCCTCGGTGTCTACGAAATGGGGAAGGTAGATTTTAAAACATGAACATAACAAATTACATTGTATTCTCCTAAAATCAAGAAATGTTCTATACAATTTGTGCAATAAAAAACAAGTTTCTTGGGTGAATCCTCCCTACCCTGACTCACTTCCCCAAGCTAACTTAAAAAAAAAAAAAAAATAGTTGGTGCCTCTGGTTCTGAAACTGTCTGGAAAGACTTTCCTTTTTT
>NW_005337608.1:0-937 GCF_000412655.1 Myotis brandtii | reverse complement strand
GCCATTATTGTTAAGACGCTTATTGAATACTGCACCTATGAGAATCCCTCCATTACGTGTCCATTCATTTAAATCTCTCAACTATCCGTAAGACAGGATCTCATTATGTCCATTTTTCAGCTGGGAATACTGAGGCACAGGTAAGTCAGGTCACCGGGACCTGGTAAGTAGCCGGACCAGGTTCAAACGTAGGTCTTTTGACACCAAGTCCAACACTCTTGTCACTGCTCCTCAGCTGCCCACCAGCCAGAACACTGTCCCAGTCTTCTCCACCCTGTGGCCGCAGACCAGAGCAAGCAGGTACCGAGGGCTTCCCAGCCATCCCTGTGTGTCCCTGCCCTGTCCCTGCTCCACTCACTTCCAAGTACCACTGACTATGAATGATCAAGATAATCATGACTAGGTGGGTTCCCCTCCCACATGGCTAGTAACGTTTATAGCATCTTTAAGATGAAACGGATGACTGTATTCATAATAAAGGAATAAAGGGAATTGGCAATTGGTACTCATGTCTTACTTTTAAAAGTGTTTTGCTCCCAGACAAAATGTTCATGCAGAATAAGAAACAACTTGAGCATACGGCTCACTACACCAGCATCAAAGCGTGATGGAAACACTTTTATTTTTCACTTGTTGGGACTACAAACTTAGTATGTTTGCAGTAAATATGTGTAACCATGTCATTATGAATCATCACAGCGCCCTGGCCAGCGTTCCCAATGGTGAAAGCGTTGGCCCATGCACCTCAGGGTCGCAAGTCCCATTCCCAGACAAGGGTAGCAGGTCTGCCCGCCTGCAGGAGACAACCAGTTGATGTGTCTCTCTCACATTGCTGTTTCTCTCTCTCTCCTCTCTCCACTCTGCTCTCTCTAAATATCAATGGGGGGAAAAATAACCTCACTCCTTGGGTGAGCATTAAAAATTAAATAAATAAATA
>NW_005337607.1:0-335 GCF_000412655.1 Myotis brandtii | reverse complement strand
GGGCCCAGCCCCCAGGTCCAGGCTCCTGTGAGTGGAAGGAAAGCCCTTAGTGAGCAGCTGGGTGGGGGCCACAGGGCGATCCCACAGCGCCCCCTGCTGGCCTCAGGACACACTACATCGCCCTGGTCCAAAGCCCTAAGCCCCGCTGGTGTCTGCTGCTTCCAGTTCACTGTCTGTTCCCACTTCCTGGTCTGACTGGCACAGACAATGGCGCTCACTGCAGCGTCTCACTCCTGGGCCCAGCCTGGGAGGTCCAGCACGGACAGAACTGATAAATTAATTTGGTTTCAGTTCCAGAGAAGATGCTGCCACGTTAATGCACAGTGAGCTCTTTA
>NW_005337606.1:0-867 GCF_000412655.1 Myotis brandtii | reverse complement strand
TGGCCTCTGTTGGGTTTTAAATATATAAAACCAAACTTAAGTTGCTTCATTTAAAAAAAATTATTCTCATGAATTGCAGCAGTCATTGTGTTCATGTTCAATGTACTTTTGTTTTCCTAATTTGTTAATTTTTTAAGTACTTATCTTGCAATGAAATGTGTCTTCCATATTAAAGAAAAGTAAGTTTCCTTTTAGACGATTAAATCACTCAATTTTATTCTTAGTTACTTTTCTACCTTTATTTTCATACATTGTCAGAGATACTTATCAAGAGCATGTAACTGCCCATTGACCCACGGGGCTGGACTTAGGCAGTCAGAGGCTCCTTGCCCCTCCTCTGTCCATGGAATATATGATCTACCCACTGTCCCAACAGGGAGAGCTGTTCTAAGGACATAGCCTTAAGGGAGTAAGGTGTTGTTGACACCATATAGCTAGAGTATGAAACTGGAGGCCTTTATACTATAAACTTTAAGATTCTGGTGGGCAGGTATGGAGATCAGTGACCAAAGTCTAGGAAGTCAGTCCCTTGCGAGGTTTGCTGGTTAAAATTGCCATCTACAAATTCGAAGTGGTCTGCCTCTTTCTTCAGCCTCTTCTTGCTCTCTGCCTACTGGGACCAGTTTGAAAACTAACAATGGTGAACCAGCCACACAATTGAAGAAATGCAACTTTGGAAAGAGGCAAGCATGGGGGTAATCCACAGTAGGCCACCGACCTCTATGTGGGGAGGGGTGGCCCACAGGTCAGACACTTGGGGAAGAGCTGCTTGAGTACAAAGATGCCCAGAAAACACCAACTGCTTTGATGTGCTTATTTGAGGAACTGCTTATGTTATAGTAATAAGTTTAGTTAGTATAAGTTAGC
>NW_005337605.1:0-555 GCF_000412655.1 Myotis brandtii | reverse complement strand
CTTATTAGGGAGGTTAGGCAATATTAACCCTTTGTTAACAATGAGGAAACTGAAATGTGAAGCAGGCAAGTTATTGGCATAAGGCCACTCAACTACCAAGTCAAAGAAGTAGGATTTAAATCTAGATCTTCTGCTCCATAGCTCCCTTCCTGCCTTGCCTTTTCCACCAGATGGGTTCCTATTCTCAGAACATCCTCTATCATATAGCCATTTGCTTTGTCTGGATCTCTAGAATAGATTCTTCCAGAGGCTACTCGAGCCTGTCCCAACCATATTTGTATCATAAAGGAAAAGACAACCTTACAGATGCAATACCAATCAACTCCTCTCTAGTGAAAATTCTGGTATATCTTGATGTGGCTACACAGACAATGTTTCTTGGAGAAGGTACTTAGCCTATTCAGATCTCAGGGACTGGATCCTCTCCTTCACATCAGAACAGGATTAGCTTGGCACTCTCTGGACAGGGGACGGCATCTTTCTTATTAATTTCCTAAGCCAAGGCCTTTACTTTGCGAAGCTGAAGGACAAGAGGGAGAGAGGGTGGCATTTATA
>NW_005337604.1:0-419 GCF_000412655.1 Myotis brandtii | reverse complement strand
CGCCGGCGGCTGGGCGCAGACAGGGCTGGCTCTCCTAGCCGCGGCCCTGAGCACTGGTCGGTGCCCGGGGTCTCCACGAAAACGGCTCTGTGGCTGTGGGGTCCCCAAAGGAGACATGCCCTGGACTCAGCAAACCCACTTCTGGGGCTGCTCTGGACTAGACCACCCTCCTGGGCTTTTATCCAATGACCGATTGTGCGCAACAACAAAAAGCGACGCTCCTAACGGTGTATCCTAGAGTTAAATGTTACGGTTCAGTATATTTGGTTAATATGTTCGCCAAAATATTACCGGGTTACATATGTTACCGCGCATGTAGACCACCCAACACTGAGTATTAAAAAGGAGGCAAGCCCAGCGGCATGGCTCAGCGGTTGAGCTTTTGACCTGTGAACCAGGAGGTCACGGTTTGATTCCTG
>NW_005337603.1:0-490 GCF_000412655.1 Myotis brandtii | reverse complement strand
ATTGTAATATCCCTTTTCTTTCTACTATATTAATTTCTACTTGTCACTTTCAATTTTTGGTCTTCCTACTTTTCTCTTTCTAATTTCTTGAGTTATCAGATAATTTATTTTCATTCCTTCTGTATAAAAGCAAAAACATTTAAGACTGAATTTTCTTTGGGTTCATACTTGGCTACCACTCACAAATTTGGGAACATAGTCCTCTCACTGTTGATATTTTCTATGTATCTGATTTTAGTTGTGGTTTTCTCTTTGACTTAGAAGGGTTTTAAGAGTATGCCTTTAAATTTATAAAAGTTTGGGAATTTTAATTTTAAATTTCTCATTAGTTTCCAGTTTTATTGCATTATGGTTAGAGAGTGTGATAATGGTTCATGTTTGGACTTTATTGAAATTTGCTTTGTGGCTTTTAATTTTTCTAAGTGCTCCAACGATGCTGGACAAGAAGGTATATTTTCTGTGTTTAGATTACATAATGTTTGTCTATTTA
>NW_005337602.1:0-247 GCF_000412655.1 Myotis brandtii | reverse complement strand
AGGGTCTTGTTCTGGAGGAATTTCCCAGCCGCCCACCCCAGCCCTGGGCTGTCCCTCAGGGACTGTGCTGACTGTTGCAGGCACCACCAGCCCCTCCTGCCATCCTGATACTCCCTCCGACCCTAACCCCCACCCCACTCCCCGCCCTGGTGTGTGTCCCTGCCTGCTCTCATGGGTCACCCCAGACCAGTGCCCCCAGTCAAGAAAACATGTCGCCTGACTTGCAGAGGGCACCCCTCGGTTAGAG
>NW_005337601.1:0-1040 GCF_000412655.1 Myotis brandtii | reverse complement strand
TTCTAATGTGCAGCCAAGGTTGAGAACCACTGTCCTGGGGGAAAAACTTTAGTGTGCACTATAATCACCCGGAGTGGCTTGTTAAAACACAGATGGTGGGGTCCCACTCCCAGAGTTTGGGATTTGCTAGGTCTGAGATAGAGGGGTGAAAATGTGAATTTCTATAAGGTTCCCAGGGGATGCTGATGCTCTTGGTTGCAGAATCACATTTTGAGAAGCACTGTTTTAGTGCAATTAACATCTAACTGCTGCAGCATTCTTATTTATCCCTAACCACCCACAATATTGTGACACATTTGTCAAACTTTAAGACTCTTTGAGCAGTCTGATTCCCTTTGGAGGGCAATAGAGATGGGAGGGGGTATATGTATCTTATTCATCTTTGCACAGCTTTGGCATATTGCAGTGATGTTCTGCAAATACCGGGGCTCAAAAATGTGCTGCATTGATTGGATTAACAAATAACCATGCAGTAACAACTATCAATAAGTCCCTTACTTAACCAATCCTTAGTAAAAGGGAATAGATGATTACCATTGCTAAGTTAGAAAAATGCATAGAATGTTAAAAAAACAAACCCAACTTTGGTTCACCAAGTGCATCAGTCATCTTTCCTCGTGTTTTCCTTAGATACTGGTGAGTGCAGTGTATCAGAACTCAGTCTAGTGTTGACTTCAGTCTGGATCAGTACATAGATATTTACGTGTCTCTCAAATGCAAGAACACTGATTCAACTTGTGAAGCCACAGAACTGCAATATATTGCATATGCTATATTAAATGGAATGGAATACATTGTCTTGCATAATATTATTCCGTAGAGAAGGATATACCCATTATTCTGTATGCCCAGGGCATCCAGGAGGCCCTGTAGAGCAGGCAGGCTACCGGGAGACTGATGATGGTGGAAAGGGGAGGTGAGGCGGTTCCGGGTAAACCATGGTGTGGAGAAATGCACCTCCGAAGTTGTAGTAGCATTTCCATAACACCAAACGAAGCCACCCGACGGGTTCCTGCAACCATCAGGGCTGGAAGGATCGT
>NW_005337600.1:0-277 GCF_000412655.1 Myotis brandtii | reverse complement strand
CCTCACTGCAGAAGCTCAAACTAGGAAGTGCGTGTGCATGTGTGTGTGTGTGCACATGCGTTTGTCTATGTGTGCACACATGGACATGTAATCGCAGGGAGGCCGTGAAGCCCAGCTCTTCTGAGGTGAGGGAGGGGACACACCTGGCTCGGCCTCACCAGTCACCACCCTCCCCATCTCCTGCTGGACATCAGTGTGGCTGCCGCATGGGTGACAAACTGCCTTGTTCTCGGAAGGCGCGGCTCTAGGCTGGCTCTTCCTTGCAAGGCTGTTTCCA
>NW_005337599.1:0-526 GCF_000412655.1 Myotis brandtii | reverse complement strand
AGTTACAACCAGTCACCCTCTAAGCCAAAATATGACACGAAGAGGTCAGACCAAATGATCTCCTCACAAATCCCTCCCAACTCCAGGACTCCAGGACTTCTTATCTTATATCTGCCACATCCAGCTATTTATCTACATTGAACCTCCTTTTCAAAATGTATTCTTGGTGACTGATGCTTTCAGTTCCAAGAGTCCCCCGATTTTAATTTAATTTTTATAAATCATTGTGCAGCCATAGTAAGCACGGTACTAAGTAAGACCATGAGGGGCAGGGGAGGCATAAGTATAACATTGAGTTAGCCCTGCCAGCGTGGTTCAGTGGTTGATCATCAATCTATGAACCAGAAGGTCAGGGTTCGATTCCCAGTCAGGGCACATGCCAGGGTTGCAGGCTCAATCCCCAGTGTGAGGCGTGCAAAAAGCGGCCAATCGATGATTGTCTTTCATCATTGATGTTTCTCTCGCTCCTTCTCCCTTCCTCTCTGGAAACAATAAAAATATATTTAAAAAAAAATAAAAAATAAAT
>NW_005337598.1:0-453 GCF_000412655.1 Myotis brandtii | reverse complement strand
AAAAAACCAAGGACCCACCAAGAGCACTTGTCCTTATTTCAGTCATTATTACAAACTGGAGTTTCTTCATGTCATTGGTTTTACTTGCCATGTGGCCATGGGTTTCTCTTCCCCATCGCACCCCAGATATCAGCATAGCTCACCCGTTCCCCCCGCCCCCTCAGGTCTTCACTGAAGTGTCATCTTCTCCGATACCTCCTCTCTCAATCTCTATCTAAAATCCTACGAAATCTCTCTCGCTACAATCAAGACCTCTACCTAAAGTTCCCTCGCCACTACCGGTTCACCTTTCGCTTTTTAGCTTCTTAGCATTTATTGCTATTTCTCATACTGTGTGTTTTATTTATTTTGTGATTGCTTCCTCCACTAAATTGTAAATTCCACAAGAGTAGGGATCTTTGTCTTTTATTGTTTGTTATTTCTTCAATAACTACCAAGAGGTGCGACTAGAGA
>NW_005337597.1:0-282 GCF_000412655.1 Myotis brandtii | reverse complement strand
GAAGTTAATGTGCAGAATTATCAGTTACACAGTCAAACTCAGCCACATATATTACTTTTCATAGTAAATTTTTTCATTATTTTTTCTTTATTGATTAAGGTATTACATATGTGTCCATATTCCCCCATTGCCCCCCATCCCCACTCATGCTCTCACCCCCTGGCCCCTGGTGTCTGTGTCCATTGGTCAGGCTTATATACATGCATACAAGTCCTTTGGTTGATCACTCCTCCTTACCCTCACCTTCCCCTACCTTCCCTCTGAGGTTGACGGTCTGATTGA
>NW_005337596.1:0-759 GCF_000412655.1 Myotis brandtii | reverse complement strand
TTAAGAAAAGTGAACAAGAAAGCACATTGAGACTGGTAGGAGAGGCAGAAGGGTGGAATGGGCTGGTCTTACACCCATGTGTGCCATTTTTTTTAATTGGGAAGAAGATTGTCTCTGTGGCGGCCACCCATGAGGAGCACGGGATCCTAGTCCCACACCAGACCCTTCAGTCCAGGATTCCAGAGTTGGGAAGAGAAGTCCTTGCAACTACAGGCTGTAAAAACCAGGGGGATTATGGCCACTGTGATATGGAGTGATATGGAGGCTGCTGGAGACCCAGGTGTTCTATCTAAAAGGCCAGCACATGTACTAACTCGGACTCCCAGCACCAGGTTACTTTGGGGAACCAGACACATACTTGGAAGAACTGGATTGTCTGGCATCGAGGCAGGAACTCAGGGGTGGCTTTCTTTCAGAGGGGGGTGCTCTCAGAGGTCTCATTCCTGTGTTGGGACCTCTCACATTCCCAGACCTGACTGGCAGCCATATCTGACTCTTCATCAGCCTGAAGTACACTGTTTGCCCCACCCTGGAGAGTCCTTGAGACCCCACCCCATCCAATTTGCAGTCCCACCCAAGCAGTTTGCAGCAGCTTTTCCATATGAATGGCCTGTCCTGGCTCAGGCTTCAGACTTTGCTAAAATCTCTCAAACAAGCTTCAGCTCATGACAGCATGCCCCAAATCTATCAATAAAGGGCCCAAGACCAGCACTAGCACCAGGCTGCCTTGCTTCACAGCTGGGCCTCACCTGGGCACCT
>NW_005337595.1:0-481 GCF_000412655.1 Myotis brandtii | reverse complement strand
CTCCCTCTCCCTTCCTCTCTGAAATCAATATGAATATCTTAAAAACATAAAGAAAGAGGACCCAGAGCAGATATTCCACGCAATCGTATCTCGTGATGGATTTCAGGCTGTCCCCTAACCCCCGTGGACGAGGAGGGCCCTGGAGTTTCTGAGAAGTTAGCTAAACCGCTTTCGACGGGCGATCCCAAGGGACTTACTGATTCAAGCCAGACCCTCATTCCTTGTACATCAAGGAGAGAGAAGGCTTGGTGTTGCTTCTCTAGCCTCTGGGGAAGACTGTGTGGTTGGTGTTAGGGTCGCCCAAGGAGGTACACACGAGGCCGAAAGGGGTAAAGAATTATGACTTTTTTAGGTCATCTGGGAACGAGAAGGGCCTGCCTGTGGACTGAAGGGTCCCGGGTTCGACTCCGGTCAAGGACACATGGGTTGCAGGCTTGATCCTTGCTAAGGGGCGTGCAAGAGGCAGCCGACCCATGATTCT
>NW_005337594.1:0-338 GCF_000412655.1 Myotis brandtii | reverse complement strand
CGAGGGGCCGTGGGTGGTTGGCCGTGGGTGGGGGCAGCCCCTGATCTGCTCCCAACACCCCAAAAAGTGGCAGGCACTTTTATATATATAGATAGTGAACTTACAGAAAGAGAATAAAAAAAACATCCCATTTACCATTGCAACAACAAAGGAATAAGATACCTAGGAATAAACTAATGAGGTAAAAGACCTCTACTCAGAAAACTACAGGACGTTGAAAAAAGAGATAGAGGAAGCCATAAAAAAATGGAAGAATATACCATTTCTTGGTGTTCATGGATTGGTAGAATCAAGATAATTTAAATGTCTATACTACCCAAAGCAATCTATAGATTTAA
>NW_005337593.1:0-528 GCF_000412655.1 Myotis brandtii | reverse complement strand
AATCAATAAAATATATATATATTTTTTAAAAAAAGAATAATCACTTGGGGCACTTTCTCAGTTCCCACTAGCCAGACTGCACCCCAGACGAATTAAGTCAGAATTTGTGAGGGTGACTCCAATATACAGCTGAGATGGAGAAGCACTGGGTTAAAGGGAGTCCACGTCTCAGAGACACCTGAAGAAGGAGTGACTTTCTGGATCAAAGATTGAAAAGCCAGGAAGCCCTTCCTCGGCCCTGTGGCCAATGTGGACAGGTTTTCCATCCGATCGAGTCTCTGTGGCTCTCCTTCCATTTCCCCTTATATTGCCCGGGAGATGTTTGGTGGGAGCAGAAAGCACTCAACACCAAGTCAAAAGGGCAGAGCACAACCCAGCATACACCCTGGTATGTACAGTATCTATTTCTTTCTGTGTGTCCTTGGAGGAAGCTATGGGGGGGGAGAGACAGACAGAGAGATCGCTGCTCCCGCTCGGCTGGAATCATAGAAATGATTCCAGTTGGATCTGCATGTCAGGAATCCTTGG
>NW_005337592.1:0-266 GCF_000412655.1 Myotis brandtii | reverse complement strand
TTTGTAATACTTTAAGCAATAAAAAAAATTTTTTTAATTAGAAAAAAAAGAAATCAAGGGTGGCTTTCTCGCAGAGCTGCTCCCAGTGATCATTGTTACTGTGGGGGCATGGGACTCGGAGAGACAGAGTCGCAGAGATGCTGAGACGGCTGACGGACAGCCATCGTTGTTAGCTCCTCCCAGGTGATTCTCTGTGACCCCTCCTCACCCAATTTACAACCCCACTCATGCTGTGCACAGAGGCACAAATGAATCGCCTGTCCTTT
>NW_005337591.1:0-987 GCF_000412655.1 Myotis brandtii | reverse complement strand
GGACGGGCTGGGCTGGTGGCGGAGGGCCAGGCCCAGAGGCGGAGGCTGGATCCTGAGCCAGGGCGTGGCCGGGGCAGCATCCTGTCCAGCCCTCTCCCGGTTACTGGCGAGCCGGTGGGTGTGGAAGGCGGGGGGCAGCTGGCGAGGGTGCAGGGCCCCTGAGGAGGGTGTGTGTTGTGCAGAGGGTAACGCAGGTGCGGGTGGCCGTGCAGATGGGTGACCCGGGGCTCTGGGATGGCATTGGTGGGTGAAGGGAGAAGGGCAGTGGGCGGGGCCCTGGGTCTCCTGGCTTCCACCCTGGGCAGGTGGTGGGCCTTCCCCCCCAGGTGGGGTCCCCACGGGAGCAGGTTTGGTGAGGGGAAGGTCAGGTTTGAGGTCTGGGCTGCAGAGGAGGCAACGAGGGGAGAAGTGGGTGGGTGATGGGATGTGGGGCCCAGGCCTGGCCCAGCGGAAAGGGTGGGGCAGAGCCTCCCAGGGCAGAGAGCCCAGCGCCTGGTGGGGACCCCAGATCCCGTGTGCGGCCCCACAGGCTCAGTGCTGCTTCGCCTCAGGTCACAGAGTTCGCAGACGCCCACACGAACCACGATGTACTTTAGGACAAGCACAGAGGCCGCAGGAGTGGGTTGAGCGATGTCTCCCCAAATCTGTGTCCAGAACCTCAGAATGTGACCTCTTTTGAAAGTAGGGTCTTTCCAGGCGTAATTCGTTCAGCCTCTCAGGACGAAATCATCCCACAACCCAGTGGTTGGTGTCCTCCTGAGGGAGAGGAGAGGGCGGTTCCAGGTTCAGTGTGAGGACCCAGCAGAGGCCTCAGTGATGCAGCCTGGAGCCCAGGAGGGCTGGTGCCCCAGGGGCTGGGAGGGGCAGGAGGGACCCGCCCTGGAGGCTGCCCGGAGAGCTTGGCCCCGCCCACTCCTGGCTGCAGATTGAGAGAGAATTCGCTTCTGTTGCTTTACACCAGGGGTCCTCAAACTACGGCCCGCGGGC
>NW_005337590.1:0-324 GCF_000412655.1 Myotis brandtii | reverse complement strand
CATGATACTGTATATAGAGAACCCTAAACTTTCTATCAAAGAACAATTAGAGATGATAAATCAATTCAGTAAAGTAACAGGATCCAAAATAAATATCCAGAAATCACTTGCATTTTAAAATACCAATAATGAACTACCAGAAAGAGAAACTATGAAAACAATTTCATTTACAATTGAATAAAAAAGTAAAAATTGCACATTAAAATGTTCAACTGAAATCTTCTGAAAATCTATTTCATTTTTAAGTATTTATTTTTAATTACAGAGTTCATCTGCAACTTTCAATTAATGATTTTGTTTCTGTCTCTTTATACAACTATGGAT
>NW_005337589.1:0-322 GCF_000412655.1 Myotis brandtii | reverse complement strand
GGACAACCACCTTAAGAAGTGGATGCTATTAGTATTACCCCTCTTTTAAGGATGAGGTAACTGAGGCTCAGGGAGACTGATTAACTAGTCTGAGATCATCAGTGGTAAAGCTATTCTTGTGCTGGTAGATCGGGTTTCATAGTCGTGCAGTTTGAATATGAAAAGAAACGTGACCTTATTCTTACTCCCAAATGGAATGGCTGGATATACAGAGCACAGGAGGAATGTTGCATGTGTTCATTTTTTTCTCCATCCCTTCCTCTTTTTTTAGCGGGGTGGGGGGGAATTTCTCATTAACCTTTTTTACCTTCAGCAGTCAATC
>NW_005337588.1:0-747 GCF_000412655.1 Myotis brandtii | reverse complement strand
GTCACGACCCACAGGTTGAGAACCACTGGTCTAGAAGCACAGGCCCCAAAAAACCACACACCAAACCTAAGACCTAATCATAACACCATACACTACTTCGCTTCCCCTCACTCCTTACCACTACATTAAAATGGCCTATTTACTGCAGTTCCTCCTACCCAGTACAGCATGTCCATCTTTTAACAACATAATTAGGACACTACATAATTAGCCCAAGGAAGTTTTATGGCTTTTTTATGGCAATTTTAAATTGACTTCCCCCAGAGATAAGAAGTTGGGTCTTTCAAGGTAAGCTAAGAGCCTCCCACAGCCTTCTAAGAGGCTCAGCTCAACTTGCCTGCTACAGACTGGGTGTAGGCAGTGCACCCTCATCCATAGCTCCTTAGCAGGAAGCTGCGACCTATTTGAGAACTTATTTATTGAAACCAAATACAATAAAACTGAACCTGCATTAAATAGTTTCGGAATTCAGTCATCATCTTTGTCAGAAATAATTAACTGAGCACTGGAGAGAATTTGCTTGGAGAGAATTATGCAGACACGTGATGCTTACCCTTTGGAAGCTTAGACTAGTTTGGTTATATATGAAAGGGACACACAGGTAAAAATAAGATATTGAGAAAGATGTAGATGGATTTTAAGATAATATATAGCTATCTACATACTTTTATACATATGCATATATATTTATGCATGATATATACTTATGTATTATAAGTATATATAGTATAAGTATGTATTAAATAG
>NW_005337587.1:0-803 GCF_000412655.1 Myotis brandtii | reverse complement strand
GCCACATTACGTTCACCCATTTACCCATCGATGGACACTTGGGTTGCTTCCACATTTTTGCTCTTGTGAATAATGCTGCTGTGAGCAGGGTGGGGAAATCGGTTTTGATGGTAGGAACCTGGGTGTTCGGGAGCTTAGCAGAATTCACATAAAGTAGGACCTAGGTAGATCCCGGAACAAACCTTGTGTTCTCAAGAGCAGCATAAGGCTCAGGGTGCCCTCCTCTGGGATAGGCCGGGGTTAGAGGAAGGGAAGGTGTCCTGGGACAGAGGAAATGTGTCCATGTTTCAGGGAGAGGGTCCAGAAGGAAGGGGAATGCCAAACTTTATCTTCCTCACAATTTGTCCAGCCCTGGCACCGATTTCACACTTTGTTGACCACTCTTCAGAACTCTTGTCAGGCCACGAGAGGTGACCCCTGAACTCTAGCATTGTACTAATTACTTGAGGAGAGATCTTTACTCAGTCCTCAAGACCCACCTCCTTCCTCTGCTGAGCCTTCCATCAAAGCTCTCCCAGCAGCTGCTGGCCACCCAGGGCCACCCCACCACCACCACCCACCCCAACAGAGCTCTGTCTCCCTCCTCCACCATCACCCAGCCCAATTACACTTTTTAAAAATTTTTTATTTATTTTTTGCCAGAATTGCCTATATCTGAGTCGGTAACTTATGTGTTTATCTGTTGTCTACGCCAGACTGAGGTTTGGCGTCAGCCTTATGCTGAGTGCCTAGCGCTCTTCCTGGCACTGAAGAGGTTCAACGTGGCTTTGAAGGTAGAAAAGGAGGGTTACACTGATTAAACG
>NW_005337586.1:0-1073 GCF_000412655.1 Myotis brandtii | reverse complement strand
TGCTAGTTGGTGTAACAGCAGCCCAGGAAGCTGAGGCCAGGGCTTGCCAGGACTCCCATCAGCTGCACTGTCCCTCCCTGGATGTTTTCCTGCACGGTTCTGGGAAGTCTGGGGTTGGATGGTGTTCCGGAATGCATGGTGCTGGCTTAGCCCTTCTGACCACTCCTCTCCCGCTCCTGCCCAGCCAGACTACAGGTGTGAAAGGTCCTGGTCTGCGGCAGGTGGGATTCCAAAGAGACGGGCAGGCCGGTTTAGCATCAGAGCAAGGCTTCTGGAAAGTGCTTACCAGCACTGCCAACACATGTTTGCCATTTCAGTCCTGAGCACCTATTATGTGCCACTTAAGTGCTTCTTGCATGTGAATTCATTGAACCATCACCACTTATCTGTCCAGAAATCCTACTGGTCAACCTTCAAATTATATCCAGAAAAGTGGTTTCCAGGGGCTAGCAGGAGGGGGCAAAATAAAGTGACTACTAGGGGGTATAGGGTTTCCTTTTGGGGTGATGACATTTGAAACTAAATAGAGTGCTGATTACATGACATTTTGAATGTACCAAAGGCCACTGAACTGTACACCCCAAAATGATAAATTGTATGTTATATGTATTTTGCCACAATAAAAAATATTTAAATTATTGTCAGAATCCAACCACTCAGTATCTCCACAGCCAACACTCTGGTCCCGCCCCCACGTGCCTGGGCCAGTACTGTCACCTCCACTCTAATCCCCAGCTTCAGTTCTCATCCTCCAAAGCCTGCCCCTTCCCCCTTCTGCAGAGTGTCCAGAGGAGCCTGTGAATATCAGAGTCCAGGCATGTCCCTCCCTGTTCAGAAGATGCCATGGCTCCCACCTCACACACAGCAAAAGCCAAGGTCCTCTCCACAGACCCTGTCATCTCCCTATTCTCACCTCCTTCTACTTTCCCTCTTACTCCCTTCAGCCTCACCGGCCTTCTCACTGTTCCTCCAACAGGCCAAGCATGATCCTACCTCAGGGCCTTTGCATCTGTGTTCCCTCTTCCCCCAGACATCCTCATGGCTTCCTCCTCACTGCCTTCAAGTCTTAGCTC
>NW_005337585.1:0-307 GCF_000412655.1 Myotis brandtii | reverse complement strand
AAGGAACCAAATAAACTGATGATCAAAAATAGACCCAAACCACCCACCTACCCACCACCACCACACCACACCACCACAAAAAAACATAGACCCAGAGACACAGAAGTATGAACAGACTGTTGAACCTCAAAGGGAAGGCAAGGGAGGATGGGTAGGAAGAGATCAACCAATGAACTTGTATACATATATGCATAACCTGTGGACACAGACAACAGCAGGGAGGGGAAAGGATGTGAGTGGGCTGGATGAGATTAATGGGGGAGGGGCGGGGGGAAGAAGGACCTATGTAATACTTTCAACAATAAAG
>NW_005337584.1:0-218 GCF_000412655.1 Myotis brandtii | reverse complement strand
GCTGCCTCCTGCAGGCCCCCTATTGGGGATCAAGCCTGCAACATGGGCATGTGCCCTGCAGAGGAATCGAACTGTGATCTCCTGGTTCATAGGTCAACACTCAACCACTGAGCTACATCAGCCGGGCTTAGCTGTGGTTTTTAAAAAGATGATCAGAGAGAGTAGAGAGCCATTAGGTTGAACATTTTCCCACTACAAATCTTTTTTCCAAGGTCAGG
>NW_005337583.1:0-299 GCF_000412655.1 Myotis brandtii | reverse complement strand
AGGCCTGGTGCACGAAATTTGTGCACTGGAGGGGGGCTCCCTCAGTGTGAGACGGCGCAGGCTAGGCCAAGGGACCCCACCGGTGCAGGATCAGGGATGGGGAAGGATGCGGGAGGTTGGCCAGCTGGGGAGGGACCGCAGGAGGACTCCAGGGCATGTCCAACCTGTCTTGTTCAGTCCCCATCAGCTGGACCCCAGCGGCAAGCTAACCTACCAGTTGGAGCATCTGTCCTCTGGTGGTCAGTGCATGTCATAGCTAATTATTGAGTGGCCTTAGCATGTCATTAGCATATTATGCT
>NW_005337582.1:0-593 GCF_000412655.1 Myotis brandtii | reverse complement strand
GTGCACTGGACCTCTAGTTTATATATAAATAAAAATAAATCAAACACAGAAAAGACTCACTAGAATATATGTAGTCATAGAAATATTAACTGACCATACTTTTCACCTCAAGAATTTGATGTTTCCAATTTGAAAGACTGAGATTCAGGAAAGTGAAGGCACATATGAGTTAGCATGGCAGGTAGGTTAATTAGGAAAACAGGAGGAAGCTACTCCTTCCTGAGGATGGCTTTCCCCACAACTCCAACTCGCCTTGTGAGCAGCTTCTAACAGCTATAGTCTCTTATCCACATCTCAAAGAATGGAGAATCTCTTCAGGTAGGAGCCTCAGAAAACACCCGAGTCTCATTATTTTAATTGGGTCATATGCACCCTAGCCTGTAGCTCAGTTGGTTAAGAGTCATCCAGATATACCAAAGTTGCAGGTTCAGTGCCAGGTCAGGGCACATATAAAAATCAACCAGCCCTAGACAGTTTTGCTCAGTGGATAGAGCATCACCCTGAAGACTGGGTTCAATTCCAGTAGAGGACATGTACCTTGGTTGCAGGCTCCTTACTGGCCCTGGTTGGGGCTCCTGCAAGAGGCAATCAGT
>NW_005337581.1:0-202 GCF_000412655.1 Myotis brandtii | reverse complement strand
CTGCCTCACTCGCCGCCTCCCTGCAGCACGAACGCCGGTGCAGAAACAAACCAACAACTTCTATGTTCAAAGGCGGAGGCTCGCCTGAGCCCTGCGGTCTCTCCCAGGCGTCTCTGCCGTTAGAAAGCACTGCTGTGCGCACAGGAGCCAGCTGCATTGCTCGCCTTCACTCGGCCCCGTATTGTGCTGTCACCCGTGTGTG
>NW_005337580.1:0-498 GCF_000412655.1 Myotis brandtii | reverse complement strand
TACAGAGTAAATGAATACACATTTCTTGATACTAACAGCAAGAATTTGGATACAACACGAACATTAAAAGAATATTATCCACCATGAAGACTTGTCTTAAGGCATCTTTCTCCTTCTAACGTTACACATCCAAATCTATAGATTCCTTTGGCCCTCCTGTGCTTTAACCAATGTTGTTGCCATCATTTCTTTTCTCAAAGTCAGGAGCTGGGCTTCTATGTTTGAACTAAACCCATTAAATTGAAATTTTTCAATGTTTTCCAAGACTGACATATTTAAAGCTATTCTTAATGCAAACCCACATTAATTAGGCTGTTTCTGAGCATCAAAACAGTCGATCAGACCAGTTATTTCTCAATAATATATTGAATTGTTAGAGAAATGATTCTCCTAGCTTTTAAGAGAAAATAATCTATGCATATTTTTATTATTTTTAACTGCTTGATTATGGTGTTGTTTATATACAATAAAATTCACTGATTTTACATGTGCAATTCA
>NW_005337579.1:0-1065 GCF_000412655.1 Myotis brandtii | reverse complement strand
ACCTCCTGGTTCATAGGTCTACACTCAACCACTGAGAAACACTGGCTGGGCAATCTATCACTCTTTTAGGCACATTTTGGCCACTGTCTTTGAAAAATAATGTTATACGCATTTCTGTGTGTATGTGAAATAAGAATTGTGAAGAACCATGAGCTACCTCCGTCTAATCTAGCGGGTATGCCAAAGGGACGCATGGATGTAGTAGTCGGAATTGCCTTTGGTTGAAACTAATAGCACATCTTCCCACGGGTGCCTTACTATGTTGAAAACACCGCTATAGCCCTTCCAAGAACTCACTTAAGATGCATATATTTAAATACCTACATGTGTGTTTTTAATTTTTATTTTTGTTGTCTTGCTCGCAAAAGTTTAATAGGTACTCAGAGGTAAACCAGAAACCAGAAGATACTACAGGGAGTTTTATTAATCCCAAGAGCACCAATGGGGGTCTTTGAACTACTGAAACCTTTTCAAGAGACAAACAAAGACCGTACCGATTTCTCTGTCAAGTCACAACCATGTGGACACGATCTGCTTTTGATATGGATGGTCTGGTTCAGTCTATCTGAATGTATCTTCATCTTATCTCATCCCGATCTGAAGCTTTAGTAGGCAGCCTATAGCTATGGGTTAAATAGAAGGGAAAGCTATAAAAATAGATTTCTAGACAAAATATTTCAAAGGATGGGGCAATCCAGTTCAGAGCCTACCCAGAGGAAGGGCGGGAAGAAAGATCAACGAGAAGATAACCTCAATGCAACATGGAATGTTCTACGGTTGCCCTTGACAGCTGGCCCCAGGGGACACACAGAGAGGACGGTGGTCCAGGCTGGTGTGATGTTTCAGGGGACCCATCAGAGACAACTGAGGGTTCACCTTTGAAGAAGGTAGCAACGCGCTTGCCAGGAAAGCAAGCTCATCCGTGTAAGGCCATGAGGGGTTACAGACTTTGATGCATTTAGAGAGCTCCAGGCATGAAGTCGGAGGAAGTGGTTGGTAAGAGATGAATCTGAAGATGCAGGCTCATAGATAGAGAACAGACTGACAGAGGAGGGGAGGAGAGGG
>NW_005337578.1:0-236 GCF_000412655.1 Myotis brandtii | reverse complement strand
AATTTCCTGGGGTAAAAAAAAAAATAGTTGAGACAAACAAAAACTGGTCTCTGCCAGAATTGGCAGCTATGCTGACCTACTTCCCAGTTTTGAACCCGCTAGGCCCTCAGTTCACCATGCCACCATCCAGAGAGGAGGGACAGAGATGAGCTGCCCAGAAGACCACTTCCCTCCCCAGTGTCGGAGACCAACCACCCCCACTCTCTCCCCTTGCCCATAGCTGATCTAAACCTCCA
>NW_005337577.1:0-1633 GCF_000412655.1 Myotis brandtii | reverse complement strand
GTAATAATCTGAACAATAAAGATTTATTTAAAAAATGTTTTATAGATATGTAGAACCTAAACTGTGTCTTGAAGGGTGTCATTGGATAGGTATAGATCCCTGAGAATGACAGAGTGATGGCCTAAGTCTCCTTAAAAAAAATGCAAGCTTGGCAAGTTCTGGGACAGTCAGTAAACAAGGAGATTATTAATATATTTTTTGTTTATATTTTTTCCTGGTTTAAATTACATTTTTCCTGGTTTAAATTACAAAGTACAGCATAGTTATATAACTTACATTTTTTTCAATCTCAGATGCAGGTTGTGAAGTTCATAATACTTTCTAGGATATAGCACATACATTAACTGTCCATGCAAACACATCTCTTTTTTTTTTTTCCCATTTCATTACTTTTCCTTTCATCCTTCATTTTAACTCTATCAGCCTCCTCACCACTAGTTCCATTATATTGTATTAAGCTCTAAGCTCACAGATATTTCTGGATATATGTGGTTCCTTGAAACATGGATAGTACTGTTTTATATATGCATTGCTTTTTAATTTATATACATGACAGTTTACTACAGCCTTCATTCAGTTTGTATTCTTAAATAAATATTCATTTAGGGATTCACTCATGCTGCTCCATGTAACACTAGCTTATTGTCTCTGAATGCTGGACTGTATTTTACCCACCACATTTTATTTACCTATTTCTGCAGTGATGGGTACTCAGTTGCCTCTACCTGCTACCACAATGAACATCTTTGTGCCTATCCCCTTATGAACCTGGGCTCGAGTTTCTCTGGGATGCATCCCTGGAGCGGGTTACTGGATCACGTTCACTTCCAGTAAGTATGCCCAGATGGCTCTCTACAGTGGCTGTGCTAGCGTGTACTCCCATCAGCGATGTGCAAGAGCGCCCATCTTCCTGTCTCACCAATAGCTGGCTTACCGCTAATTTTTGCCAATTGGTTGAAAGTCCAGAGTTGGGAATCTCTTCATATACTTGCTAATTCAGATTTGGCTTTCAATGAATTGCTTGATTTTATCCATATTTTATATTAAGATTCTCGTCTTTTTTATGGATTTGTACATTTCTTATATGTCCTAGATATTAGCCTCTTGCTAATTGTGATTATTTAAACATTTTTCCAGTTTTTCAAATGTTTGATAACTTTGTTTCATTGAACAGAAATCCTTAACTTTAATTCTATTAAGTCCATTAATATATGTTCTTTAAAAGTTGTGCATTTGAGTTTTTTATTAAAGTTTTCTTCACCTCCAGATAATGAGGGTATTTGTTTACACATTTTCCTATTACTATAGCCAAACCTGATCCTAAGAAAACAGAGACGATTTAGATACAAGCCCAAAATCACAATAAAAATATTTTCCTTTTGTTATTGGGTAACTCTAAAAATTCAGATAGAATCCCATGCCCAGACTGTTTGAGAAGTTGTGAATTTTTAGCTTTATTGAGGAAAGCCAAGTACTTTCAGCTGCTCCTTTTCCCACCTGGAGTAAGAGACGCAGAAAAAAAGACAAAATATCAAGAATCCTTCCTCCCCTCCCGGCTTTACTCCTTGTTATTAATCATAGCAGCTTCCTGGGGCCTTTTTAAAAATATATTTGTATTGATTCCAGAGAGGAA
>NW_005337576.1:0-606 GCF_000412655.1 Myotis brandtii | reverse complement strand
TTACCAAGACTTTGCTTCATCTATTCTCAACTTTTTTTGAGCTCCTGTTTTAATTTTCCAAGAGAGGGATTGTTGCATTATCTACACTGGCACTGTGATCACCCTTGGAACTGTATACCTCCTCGAGGTGTTTTTATTCAAAAGAACTTGATATGTTACCACTTACTGTAAACAAGCATCTTTCCCTCCATTGCTATGAAAAGTTATTACAAGATCCTCTAGGTCTTATGATTGCATTGTTTTTCTTGTTGGCTTCCTCCTGTGCCATGTTCAATGTTTCCTGATCAGACTCACTCCAGGAAGGATGTTCATAGAGAAATGGAAGGGAACATGTTCTCCAGCAGCCCCATTCCCCATGACTCAAGTCATTTGATGGTCACCAGGTATTAGCTTTCCTAAGGATGCAGTGAATCTCTCTGACCCTCTTCCTCAAGCTAATAATGATGAGAATAGTTGATAATAACCATGATCTTCTACAGCTTTCCATTTTCCCCAAGGACCTCTTTCTTAATGCTCATGTGAGTGGTCCTGCTTTTTTTTTCTTCAATTATTGGCTTTTATATGTAGACTTCACCCATGAAGAGTCCTGTCTATGATTATGGTATC
>NW_005337575.1:0-473 GCF_000412655.1 Myotis brandtii | reverse complement strand
AAAAGCTTGCCCAGTCCTACCGGTGCCAGAGCACGCCACCAGCAGGAGCACCGAGGCTGGGCTGGGTCCTTGGGAAGGTTCTGGGCAGCAGCTCTCCAGTGGATCCTGCACCACCAGCAGCTATTGCGCTCCCAGCTCTGAGAACTGGCAGCGAGGTCACGTGAGCTCTACTGGGTGCAGCCAGGACCTCAGAGTAGCCTGAGATGACACGCGTGTGCGGTGGCCACGAAGGGGGCACAGCCCAGGCCACCTCCCCAAGGTGGATGCTAAGAGGTCCACTGACTCTGCACAAGAGCAACTGGCGGCAGAGACGCACTGACCAGTGCTTCTTGCACCCACGTGGGCGCACACCCGGGTCCCCTCTGGTCCCGTGGCATCTGCAGGACTTGGCAGGGACAGAATTCCTTAGAGTTCCAGTAACTTGTAGAAGTCCTCTTCGCTCTCATCCCAAGGCGTGCAGAAGGAAAACAGGG
>NW_005337574.1:0-276 GCF_000412655.1 Myotis brandtii | reverse complement strand
TTTGAGGTATGCCTGTGGTGCTATGAACTTCCCTCTCTGAACTGCTTTCACTGTGTCCCATAGAGTTGTTATGTATTCATTTTCATTTGTTTCCAGTTAGTTTTTCATTTCTTTCTTGATCTTGTTGGTAACCCATTCATTGTTTAATAACATGCTATTTAGCCTCCACATGTTTGAATGTCTTTGAGTGTTTTTATTGTAGTTGATTTCTTATTTCATGCCATTGTGATCTGAGAAGATGCTTGAAATTATTTCAATCTTCTTGAACTTGTAGAG
>NW_005337573.1:0-767 GCF_000412655.1 Myotis brandtii | reverse complement strand
ATTTAAATGTCAAATATCTAGGAAGGCTCCCGATTTCCAAAGAGGAGTTCTTGCCCATTTTTGCACCAGGGACCCCTTTGGCAGTGTGGGGAGCTCCCTGTCTCTAAGAATAATTCTTTTAAGTGCGTAAAACAAAACACTTAGGATAATAAAGGAAATCGATTACATGTAAAGACATGTATCAAAACATTCCTTAAGGCAGTGATAGGGTACTAGAAGCTTCCTTATTAAAGCGGTGGGTCTCGCGGTTATCATAACTTTGAAGTTGTGCTGTTCCAGGCGGCTCCACAACTGTAACATGATATGGAAACAGCTGTGATTTCTACTGGTGACCGAGTCACACAGATTTGCTAAGACAACTGTGCCTGGTTGCCTCCATCCAAATGGAACGACACCCTGAATTTCAGGTACCGGTTAATGAAAATAAAGGTAATAACTTCCCACTCCAAATTCATGAGCCCCCAGAATTCTCTCCACAGACTCCAGGGAAAGAACCCGTGTGGCTGGAGGGAGATTAGGCGTAAAAAGAGACCCATCCTGACAGCAAAACCATTGCTTCTGCAGCAGCCTTTCTGAAATCTCCCCTAGAAACCTGTTTGGTCCCAAGCTCACAACCGGCTAGACTCGGGGGCACTGGCCCGCTCCCATGCCCTGACCTCTGCTAAGTCCTGCTACCGTCAGAGGGCTCAGTGGCAAGTGAGGATACTTGCTAGAGAGGGAACACTGAGTCGGAACAAAAATAATTCCACACAGTTGCACAGTTTCTA